>NC_143584.1:133189570-133489570 GCF_048544385.1 Mastigoproctus giganteus | reverse complement strand
AGAAAAGAATGGATTATTGAAGTAAAAACTTCGTTTTTCTCACATTTAGTGCAGGTTTTGTATTTCTATCATTAATATCACATTTGCTACAAACATTTAAAAATGGTTACACCTTTTTTGGACACCCTGTATATTATTGGAATATAACTATTTTACTATGATTTATAATATTTTTTCTGAAGTTAAATGAATTATAGAGAATGTATAATATTTTTTTACACTTGTTTTACAAACTTGAATTATACGTTAAATAACCCTTCTTTTTAACATTAAATGGTACATCTTTTGATGTAGGTGTAATAGAGACTTTTTATGGTGATTTTCGGAATCAGTGCATTTATTTCCTCCAGAATCACATATTTTCATTGCAGAGATATGACAAAAAATATTTTTTGTTGGCTAGTGTAATTTGTCTAATCTTTCCTGAAATTTATTTCAAACTACCACAAACTTCCACAACGCAAAATAGGTTTTTCCAACAATGTTGTTGCTGTTGTTATTTGGTTTTTAGGAGCATTAGCAACTAAGGCCATATTGCTCCGGGGATATGCGGTGGTCGTTCCCTGACCTTTCCGCATCCTCCGTATTTGGTGGTCACATGCTCGAACCTCGGTCTAATCAAGAAGCATGTGTTATGCACTATTGCTCCTGCCCACCTGGCTACGGAGGCACCTTTTCCAACAATCAATTACTCTCTGGCTAATTTTGCAGATCTGATGGAACTATCCTTTTATATGTGTGTCATCCAAGAAAGAGTAAAGACGTCGTCAGCATTTAGTTTATGCAGTTTATTTAAAGCCCTAAACACTTCAATCAGGTCTCCTTGAAAGTGTGTAGATTATAGATGCTGCAATTTGAGGAGCTCATCTTTCTTTGTAAGGTAACTTCCTTTTGTGTCCCCAAATCATCTTGTCACTCTTCTCTACACTAGTTAGAACATATCCAAATCATCATAAAAATGAGGCTTCCATACCTGTACACAGTACTCAAGATGTAGCTGTATGCAGTACTCCCTGCTTTATACAGTGAATGACCATCTTGTCCCTGGTGGAAAAGTTCCTAAATACCATCAACAGAATGTGATCAGTTGTCTTGAAAGGCGATCTAAACTGCTTGTACAGTTCTCCATTACCTTGAGTGCGGTACCACTCAAGTGGTATGTTATTCAGGGATTACTGATACCCATATGCAGCACCTTGCATTCATCAAGGTTAAACTTCAATTGCCACTTCTCAGCCCATCTTTCTGATTTTTCAGGTCTCGTTGCACTAGAATGCCTTAAGTCCTGTCATTAACCACTCCACTAACCTTTATATCACAGAAAACTTATAGACATTAAACTTGATAAGCCTTTATCAATATTATTAATAAATACTGAAAATAATAAAGGACTGAGCACTGACCCTCTCAGTTATAAAATCATTTAGCTTCCAGTTATAACTATGATATACTTCTTGTGCCCCCATCCATAAAAACTTCTTCATATGTGAAAGCAGGGACTCTACTAATTAACTTTAGCAGCTGTCTAAGAAGCGGGTCTCATTAATAACCACTCAGCCTTCTGCCAACGAACATCCCTTTATCTATAGCAGTAACTTGCCCAACAACGTCACATTGCTCCAATTTGTACAGCAGTCTTTAATGTGAAACAGTGTCAAAAGCATTACTGAAATCTAATCATATGATGTATTTTTTTCATCCAATTTCTTTGCTATTCCATCATGACAAGATCTTTCCTTAAAAATATGAGGATTGCTGCATAATTAATTCACATTTCTGTCAAGATGATCATGTATTATTTCTTTAACCTGTAACTAGCTGTGCTAATGTTTTTTGAGGATCACATATGCACTTGGGAAAATTTACCCCATTTATAACCTTAAAAACTTTTAAATAGAAGGGGGTGCAAGAATATTTGCTGATGCTATTGAGGCAGTGTTAGGAAAACTGCTAGCTTGGGGATATACACAACCTAATAGATTAAGCTGTGTATACCCCCCAAGAAGCAGGGCTCAATATGAGATTATAAGCCATAAGCAGAGCAGAGGTGGAACAAGCAAATAAGTGGACCATGTTAGAGTTACCAAGAGTAAAAACAACTGCAGGTATACTTGTATGTACACTAATGCTAGGATCATAAGAAATAAATATGATGAATTTGAAGTGCTGATGAAGTCATCAAATTCAGACATTGTGAGAATATCAGAGACGTGGTGTCACTCAGATAAATCTGATGCACTTGAAGTGCTGATCAAATCAATCAAATACACACACTGTGAGGATACCAGAGACATGGTATCACTCAGATATAAGGGATTCAGAATTTGAGTATGGGGAGTAAAATGTGTAGAGAAAGGACAGGTGGGGATGGCTTATGCCTGATTCTATTTGACTCAATTTTGCAATTTGGGAATAGACAGAACTAGAAATATTTGTCATCCTTCAGATGTAAAGCGACTTTGGCCACACCTTATGACTGTCACTACCATGGGAGCTGATATATATACAGTTATACGTTTAATGGCTAGTAATGACAATTTTTTTTTTTTCCCCTCAAAATTTGCTATTTTGAAGAAGAAAAAAAATAAATAAATTCTGCACATGGGAATAAATCCTTTTATTTGTGTTCCTAAATGTGAAGTATTCCACATAGTTCATTTATTACATAAAATACAAATTTTAAAATTATAAACAAAGGAAATGTCACTGGATAAAAATAAATGAGACATACCAGTTCTAACAACTATGGCATACACTTTTTTCTCCTCATAAAATCTTGACTGAATGACTTGTGTTCCACAAAATAATGTATGCCGCTTGTGGCCCTCAGGACTATAAACTTCATCTTGATTTGGGAGTGAAGTTTTTATTTCTGGAACACTTTCACCTAAAAGGGAAAAAAGTTTACTTTTAATAATAAAAAAAAAGTTTGAAACTACAGTTAGCAGAAATGCTTTACAGTTATTTATTTTCTTAATTTATATTTCTTAATATTTTGAAATCAAATTATTATTGAAAAATAACAGTAAATAAATATCCTTTCTCATTAAATTCACTGCCTTCTTCGATCTGCCTTCTTACATTCACTGCTTTCTTACAACAAATCCTCTGAGGTTGTATTAAGAGCATTGAATACACAATGCAGAAAACATCCAATCCTGAGGCTATTTCTACAAACATCCCATGATAAAACCCATCATATGGTTCCACATTCAAGGAGGATGACCAATGCCATTGATGTTCATAAGGTAATCACCTTTCTCTTTAACCTTAAAAAAGAGGTTAAAATCACACTGGAGGAATATACAGTGTTTCTCAAAATTAAATGAAACCAGAATATATAGCATATAATTTTTCCATGATGAATGCATGTTTAATCTAATACATATTTCCCAAACCATGGGTCACCAACACAATGCACAGTGTAAGTCTGCATTAAATTAAAATTAATAATAAATGATAAATTATCCAGGAATGTACATGGGCTAATCAAAAAAATATCAGACCAATCTAGGAAAACTAAGCTATTGTACTTAAAGGGATGGAAGACTAATTTCCTTAAAGGTAGGCTCCATCATTACATACATCTTTATTCCACCATTCCTCTAAGTGCTGGAAGCATCTCAAACTTTTGAAATTGCCAAAGGAAGTCATATATCATTTAACTATTTTTAAAATATCTTTTTGTGGAAATGATTAACTGAAAATCAAATCCTTTTGTGGTTCATTTATTACTTCACATTTCATCACTTATTATATTTTTTAAAAATGCTTTTGCTGATTTCTGTGTAATCAAAAAAGTCAAACTCATAGACATGTGGTTGTTTCTGTTCCACTGTCAGCAGCCATGGAATGGCACTTGGTTGAAACTTGCTTTATCCATAAATTTTTACTTAAAATCTGACATATACCATAAAAAATGGCTATCTCTTCAGCCATGTCATGAATGGTCAATCTGTCACTCTGCACTAAAATTGATAGCCAAAATTTGGCTATCAATCCTTCATTTATACTGGCTGAAGGGTGTTCAGAATGCTAGTTGCTGTCAATGCCTGTCCCACTTTAAAATGACAAAACTATTCAGAAACTCATGAATGCCTCATTGAGGCATCTTCAAATGCTTACATCAAATGATATGTTTCAGTTGGAGTTTTTCTGTTTTTTTCCACAAAATTTAATGCACATACCTTGTTTTTTGATGTTGGAAATGATTAAATGTAACACACCATAAAAATACAAAAAATGTCAACATGAACACTGAAGAAATAGAATAAGCTTTAAACAAAGATGAATATGCAGAAACATATCTTGCATTCACAGAATATCAGGCAGCCTTCTCTGCTTAAAGCAGAAGTCTTTGCTTTTATCAAAAATGCACTAGAAAGGAGATTGATGTTATATTATGGAGCACTGGAGCATTCAACGTTGTATTTCATATGAACAGGGTTTTTCATAAATCTCTTGTTACAATGCAGCATAATTTTTAGAAACATTTTCGTGTTTGTAATGTGCCCTGCATTGACACAACCAAGTTGTGGATAACCAATTTTTAACCCAACAATGACATAACAGACAAACCAAATGGAAGCTTACACATACTGAAAATACATCTGAGAACAGAGTGAGTTGTCCTGTCTGTTGATCATGTCCAAGACAATTCATTTGGACTGATGTATTTTCAGTATATCTATGACGCACAATCCTCATACACAAACATTTCACCATCACGAAATGGTTGCTGTTCAAGAACTTAGTGCAAATGACAAAAAGAGGGCAAATGACTAAATTGAAAAGAAATTATTTATGAGTGAAGCACATTTTTATTTGAATGATAAGATCAAAAAACAGAATTATCACTAACCACTGATAATCCTGGCTAAGTTCATGAATTGCCATTTCATTCACCAAAAGTAACAGTACAATTTGCTGTTTTGAATTTTAAGATTATTGGTCTTTCAATAATGAAAATGCCCAACAGTTTTAGTCAACATAGAATGCTACCGAGACATGATTTGAAAGTTTGACTACAGCATGAAGAAATGGGTAACACAGATGAGATATGATATCAACTTGATGTGGTAACATCTTAGATGGCAGAAGTGAATATGAATCTTTTACGTGCAATCTTTCCAGGCTGGCTCATTTCTTGCTTTGAAGATACAAGAAATGAGCCACCCTGTGTCGTTCCCCTGGTCTTATGGCACCTCACACCTTATGGGAGGGGGGAATATCTCAAGAAGATTGACAGAAAAAAAAAATAAACCCAAATGACCGAAGAGTTCAAAACATGTATTTGTGAAGAAACTGCTAAGCAAAATGAGGAAATATTCTGCAAAGTTGTGATGAATTTCACTCAATGTGTTCAAGAACATTGGATCATAATATATAAATCTATCTATTATGATTCATCCATTTAACATTGGATGGAGTATATTACATAAATCAGATATATGTTAATTAAGTTTGTTCTGTTTTTTCAATTAAAAAAATTTACTATCAAAATGTCAGTTGATCCTGATGGATTCTGAAGATATCAGACATTTCAACATTTCACTCTTCAATAAAAATTTATATTAGTATTAGTAACGGCCGTATGGTGCAAGAAAGCCTATGGCTTATGCTGCACCAGCCAAAAAAAAAAAAAAAAAAATCCGAGCAAAACAATGATAAAAACAAAAATTAAATAAATAAATAAATAATAATAATAATTAATAAATAAATAAAAATAATAAAATGAAATTAAAAATTAAATAAAAAGGAAATTAATCCTATCATCCTATGCGCTTCCCTTACCCGAAAGTACTTCGGGAAAATATCCAAAATGCTATATGATCAAAAGAAATATTTAGCCATCCATAAATTTCAAAAAGGGTTTTTAATAAAAAAAAACCAGATAAATACTAGAGCCACAACCCAAATGAGCATACCTTCAACAATTTCCGGCAGGTGCTGGCTGGAATTTGCCTCTATTTCTCCAGCAGAGTAGCTGCAAGAGACAGTTTGGAAAAATACTGTCTAACCAGGCACTCCAATTTGTCTCACAGGCATTCAGTGGAGTTGAGTTCCAGGCTCTGAACCAGTCATGCTCATCGCAGTTCTCCAATTATTCCCTGTATGATTCCTTCTGCTTCAATAGTAGTACTTGTGAACATGACCGTTCTGTCAGAGACTTAGTAATTTGAAATTTTCTCCAGCATAATATCTCTCTGTACTGCCCCCCCCCCCACTGCTGCCTTCTCCCAACTAAACTAATCACATGGAACTCTTTGAAACTCAACTATTTCTCCAGTTCAACTTTCATAACAATGAGGTAATTTTCTCTGGCAAATTTTAATGTTAACAACTCCAGACGGCTGGGATACTGAGGCTTTTGCAATTACTAATGACATAGATAAGTACACAGTTGAAGTAAGTGGTCCTCTAGATACCTCAAGATCACAACCTCCAACAGAGCTTTCTCTCCTGGCCATCCGCAACCTTGTGTTATTTGGCATTACAATGCAAAATGGGATGGTTTGTGAGATTACTATTAATCTTTTCCTTGGTTGGATTACTGTTTTAAATGTTAGCAGAAATCATTCTTGAAGGAATGATTTTCTGCCTACATTAAAGCTCACAACAATTGTAAAGCAGTTATTAATCAATCCAAACTATATTTTGAGCAAGCTAATAATATAAAACATGTTTCTTGTCCAAACTGTAGGTAAGCATTCAGGTCTCTTGCCAAAGCTATTAGCTACAACTTTTGCTTATCTGTATTGTTACCTCTGTATTGCATTCACATCTAAAGAGAAAGGCAACTTACTACCATCCTACTTTTCTTCTAACTCTTCTATTGACAAACTTGGGAAATAATTTTTTTACCAATCCCAGTAAGTTCCACCCAATGCTGCCTCGTGGTCTCTCAACAAAAGGATCCTCTTACCAAGAGAGGCTTAAGTTCTGCAAATTGCAGTGGCTGGAGACTAGCATGCAGAATTCTGAACATGCATAATTCTGATGGATTCTTCCACTTGTTCAGATTACAAACCTAAGGGGTCATAAATTCAAATTAAGGAAAGACAGATGTAGAATAGATGTGTGGATTTTGGTTTTTTTTTTTTTGGTTTTTTTTTTAGGAGCATTAGCAACTAAGGCCATATTGCTCCAGGATATGCGGTGGTCATTCCGTGACCTTTCCGCATCCTCCGTATTTGGTGGTAGATGTGTGGAAATTTGCCTTTAGCCACTGGGTGGTTAATTGCTGGAACAAACTTCGATTTGTCATTGTGGAAGTTGATAGGTTAAATAAATTTAAGGAGGAACTGGAAAAACATTTAGAGGGATTTGTTTTGTACAATTTTTTTTTTTTTTAGCTGATGCTACATAAGCTCATACACTTGCTTTCTTGCATCACATGCCACTACTATCTCACAAAAACTACTCCTATTCTTATCTCTCATGACACTTAGACAACATATATTTCTATCAGAGATTACCCGGATTTCTAATCTCTCTTGGCACAAGTATCACAAATACTGCTTCCTCTGCAACTAAAAAACTAGGTTTTTTCTTTCGCCCTTGAGTTTGCTTTTCTTCTAAAGAACTACTCGCCCTATACAAATCTTAAATCTGTCCTACTATGGACTATTTTTACAGGCACCATCCAACATCTGGGATGGTGTCCACAAAATCTCTCTTAGGGTTCTAGATTTCATTCAAAAGAGGTCAGTCAGGTTAATTAATGACACACCTCTTACAAATTCTCTCCACTTTGTCTCACAGATGTTCTGTTTCTGCTGCATGCCTTTTCTATAGATTATTTTCAGAAGAACATTTCCATGTGTAATGTTCTTCTGAATTGGCTTCTATAATTTCCCCCTATGGTTTCCAACCCAGTTCAAATTGACGCAACTAGTCAGCATAAATTTACTGTCTGCCTTCAAACTCACAGAAGAAGAAACAATTTTTCTTCTTCTTCCTCATTTACTCCTTCAACTTCTGGTTTCTGGCACAACCTTGATTGATGTATATTTCCTGAAAAATAATATCTACAGAAAGTCAGATACCAGATTATAAGTACCAGGACACAGAAATTTATGCTTGCGAAAACATATGCGTTTTTTGGAAATTTTTACCATCTTTTTTGATTAATTAACACATTAAATTATGTTTTACAAAGAGTTTAAATAGTCTTAGGCACATTCTTGGCTTATTTATAAATTTAGCTAGTGATTTTTTAAGTTATGACTTACTACCCATACTGCTATTGCATCAGTGCTTTAATATGAATACCGTAGCAAATAATGAGTAATGCAGAGAAATAGTAAGGTTTTAATTGTGATAAATAAGTAGCTTGAAGGTTCTAATCACTTCTTATACATCTTTTTTGTGTTTAGCCAAGGAATTTTTACTTTTTCGCAAGGATATAACTAATTTAACATTGCAATTGTTATGGTATACCATAATGTATATCTCGAATTTGATAGGGTAAGGTATAACATGAAACTAGATAAAGTAATATATATCACTGCATTAATCAATTAAATTTAATTGATCAATCAATTAAATTTATTAATCTTATTAATTTCCATTGTTAATCAATTAAATTGTATTTAAACAGAAATCATGCCCTAAACTAGAGCAGGAAAGCAATGGCACAAAGTAGTGGGAGTACTGTGGCATGGAGGAGAATTGAAGGGGACGATTCTCCAGTGCATGACAGCCTAAAAAAATTGGCAATTCAGCCCTGGAGAGATTGTGCAAGGCTCATGGAGTAAAATTTTTCTCAATGTGGTCTGTGCTTTTTAACAGGAGAAACTGTTTTTACAGGAATGAGACACACGTGAATAAAAGGGCTGCAAGAATATCTGCTGATGGTATTGAGACAATGATAGTTGGGTCAGAAAACTTAGTTCTGGAAAAGGACATGATCCAGCCAAGGAGGATGTATGCTGGGTGCAGAGAGTGTGTGTGAAGAAATTAGGCACCAACTCAGCATTTTGATGAATGTTTATGAGAGTTTGAAGATTAGGGTAGGAGCCCTCAAAGGAATTAAAATGGGGGCCCACTGAGATCTCAGCTGCCCAACTCAAAGCCAGAGCTCACTCTTGTGCATCAGACAAGACAGCGGCAATCTTCAATGCAGAATGCACTGATCCGACAAGAACTAGTAATTGTAAGGGAAACAGGAAATATGTTATGCAAGAAGGATAGATGCAATAGGATCAGGAGTTGGGGCAAAAGTAGATGACATTGTAGAGAAGATATCTTTTAAGGGCACAAAAGGTGATATTGTTGTATACATTGGCACAATTGATATTAACAGTATGAGATCTGAAGCCTTACTTAACAAGTATAGGTCAATGTTGGAAAAAAGTCATGAGGCAGGATTGAGTTTGAAACTGTCTGCAATTTTGCCCAGACAGGAGGGAGTATATGTTGAGAACCTTGTCCATCAATTCGGCCCTGGAGAGATTGTGCAAGGCTCATGGAGTAAAATTTTTCTCAGTGTGGTCTGTGCTTTTTAACAGGAGAAACTGTTTTTACAGGGATACACACTTGAATAAAAGGGCTGCAAAAATATCTGCTGATGGTATTGAGACATTGATAGGTGGGTCAGAAAACTGTTAGTTTTGAGGGATACACAGACTAATAGTTTAACTAGAGCCACAGGCAGAGGTGAAAGTGATTCTTGCATTGCTACTACTGATATATGCAGCAGCCTGGAAAGCAAGGTCCTGCTGTGGGTTATCATGGAACAAATGAATACATGGGCTGTGTTAGGGTAACTAAGAGTAAGAATACGTACATATATACTTGCATGGAGTGCTGGCACACTAATGCCAGTAGAACTGTAAATAAATTTGATGAATTTGAAGTACAATCAGTCCTCGTATAACACTGTAGTTGCGTTCCTAGAAGTCCTCGTGCAATATAAATAACAAGCCTTATGGGAAAAATAGGGTTAGGTGCTAACCACTCAAGACTGAATACACATTTATAACCAAAAAATTACCATACACAATTAATAATCGTAATAAAATACGTATTTTATACGTATTACGTATTTAAAATACGATTATTGTGTAATAAAATATTGCTAATGCCTTTGCTTTTATCATTTGCAAACTTGTTCCTGGTCTCTTCTTTGTTTGATCTTTATCCAAACAGATAACAGATGTTCCATCATTTCCAATTCTTTGCCTTGATCTAATGGATTTTGTGAAATCCATTAGATCAAGACAAAGCAATTGCGAAATTTCATATTTTTTCAAAATATTTCCTTTTTCTCTCTGAACCTGTAGTATCTTCATCGGCATGCTTCCTTTTCACATTTTTTTCAAGTATTTTACTCATTTTTAGGGAATAAAGCACAATTAGAGTATTAAAAGAACAAAAATGAGCAGGCACACTTGATACACAAAAACAAAGCAGAACACTGTAGCAACTGAATAAACAATGCAGTAACTGTTGCATTCAGCTGGAGTGATTCTGCCACATTCGACCACCATTTCTTATAAATGTAGAGCCGAATCATGTATAAGCGAATTCAGTTCACATTATTTACAACATCATACCTCTATTTATAAATAGTGTATGATCGAATTCGGGTAGAGTAAACACATGTTATATGAGGACTGACTGTACTGATTAAGTGTTCGAATACAGACATAGTAGGAATAGCAGAGATGTGGTCTAACTCAGACATAAGTGATGCTGAATTTGAATATAGAGAGAACAATGTATACAGGAAGGACAGACAGGAAAGGAGAAGTGGAGGGGTACGCTCTTAGTTAAGAAGAATATTAAATCTAAGGCAGATATCCAGTTGACCTGGGAGACAAGTGCAATATTGAGTCAGTTTGGTGTGACATAACCATCCTTTTATCTGTTACTGTTACAGATAAAAGGATGGTTATCAATGGGCATTGCTCTTCATGGACTAATGTTATTAGTGGAGTTCCCCAGGGTTCAGTGCTGGGTCCACTGTTGTTTTCAATATTTATCAATAATATTGATGAAGGTATATCAGGTTTAAAGTGTAGTAGTAGTAGTAGCAGTAGTAGTGGCACATGATGCAAGAAAGCAAGTGTAGGAGCTTATGCAGCATCAGCCAAAAAAAAAAAAAAAAAAAAATCATCACACCATTCCCTCCAAATGCCTGTCCAGTTCCTCCTTAAATTTATTTAATCTATCAACTTCCACAACGACAGATGGAAGTTTGTTCCAGCAATTAACCACCCGCTGGCTAAAGGCAAATTTCCGCACATCTATTCTACATCTATCCTTTCTTAATTTGAACTTATGTCCCCGTAGGTTCGTAATCTGAACAAGTGGAAGGATCCCATCAGAATTCAGCGTGCTCAACCCATTCAAGGCCTTATAGACCTCAATCAGATCACCGCGCAGGTGCCTAGTCTCCAGCCACTGCAATTTGCAGAACTTAAGCCTCTCTTGGTAAGAGAATCCCTTCATTCCCCTCACCAATCGTGTTGCTCTTCTCTGTACACGCTCAAGCAAATCTACATCCTTCCTAAAATGAGGCCTCCAGACTTGTACGCAATACTCAAGGCGTGGCCTGACCATTGCCTTATACAGAGGGACAATCACCTCCTTTTCCCTGCTAGCAAAATTCCTATATATCATTGACAAAACCCCATGACCTGCCCTAGCAGCCTGTCTGCATTGCTCAGAAAACTTCATATCTGACTGCACAATTACTCCCAGGTCTTTTTTTCATTTTCTACCACCTTAAGTGTAGTACCACACAGTTGGTACGTTTCTCTGGGGTTACTTCTACCCATATGCAGTACTTTGCATTTGTCAAGGTTGAACTTCAGTTGCCACTTCTTAGCCCATCTGCCCAAATTATCTAGATCCTGTTGCAGTAGCACACTGCCATTACTGTCATTAACAACCCTGCCAACCTTTGTGTCATCTGCAAACTTCGACATTAAGCCTGATATACCTTCATCAATATCATTGATAAATACACAAAACAACAGTGGACCCAACACCGAACCCTGTGGGACTCCACTAATAACATTAGTCCACGAAGAGCAGCACCCATTGATTACCACCCTCTGTCTTCTCCCACTAAATGTGCTAAATGTGCAGATGATACAAAGGTTGGCAGGGTGGTCTATTGCAACAAGATCTAGGAAAATTGAGTTGATGGACTGAGAAATGGTACTTGAAGTTTCACATTGACCTATGTGCAAGGTACTGCACATAGGTAGCAGTAACTCTGGAGTAACTTATCAACTGTGTAGTACTACACTCAGGGTAGCAGAAAATGAAAAAGACCTGGGGGCCATTGTGCAGTCACACATGAATTTCTCCGAGCAGTACAAACATGCTGCCAGGAAAGATCATGAGGTTTTGTCAATGATATACAGAAACTTTGCTAGCAGGGATAAAGAGGTGATTGGTTAGGACACATCTTGACTATTTGAGGAAGGATATAAATCTGCTGCAATGGGTGTAGAGAAGGGCAACCAGATTGGTGAAGGGAACAAAAGGGTGCACTTACCTGGAAAGGTTTCAGTTTTCTGCCAACTGTGATGTCTTGAGACCAGGCACCTGCAGAATCTGATTGAGGTGTTTAAAGCCTTGACTGGATTGAGTAAGCTGAATGTTAATGGCATTCTTCCACTTGCTGAGACTACATACATTAGGGGGCTGAAATTCAAGTTGAGGAAGGATGGTTGCAGATAGATGTGCTGAAGTTTGCCTTCAGCCAGCAGGTGTTTGATTGTTGGAACAGGCTTCCGTCTGTTGTTGCGTAAGTGGATGGGTTGAATAAATTCAAGTGAGAACAAGACAAATTCTTGGTTGTTGTTGTTGTTATTTGGTTTTTAGGAGCATTAGCAACTAAGGCCATATTGCTCCGGGAATATGCGGTGGTCATTCCCTGACCTTTCCGCAACCTCCATATTTGGTGGTGACAGGCTCGAACCCTGGTCTAATCAAGAAGCGTGTGCTATGCACTGCTGCTCCTTCCCACCTGGCTATGGAGGTGCCACAAATTCTTGGAGAATACAGATAAATGAATTGTGGGTATATAAGCTTGCTTTCTTGCATCATTTTTTGCCATTACTACTACTACTGTGCAATCCCAGGTCACTCACGTAATTAACTGTGAAACAAGAAATACACAGCCAAAATGTAGTAATTGCACAGCAGCACAACTAAAATAAGCTATAATTGTTCTATATGAGATCCTAACTGTCTTGTTTATCAGCAAGCTGTTTAACAGTACAAAACAAGGATAAATTATGGATAATCATAATATTCACATGGCACTATAATACTCCAATTAAATGCTGCCCAAAGAGCTTGCAGGGCTTCCTTGCAACATCGTTTGTGGTTCCAAACAGGCCTTACAATCTGTCAACCTTTAAATCAACCTTGGTTATCAAACACTGACATTACTCTGGCTACTGCCTCCATAGCTTCTAAATTAACAAATTGGCATGTCAATGACACCTGGACTACCTCTGATCACAGAGCCAACTTTAACCTTGTTTGTCAACTGCAGGCCTCCCCTTCCTTACTAAGACATTACAAGGTACAATATCAGAAAGGCTAACTGGAATGCCTTCTAGGAAACACTAAGAGAATCACTGCAGAGATTTCTGCCAAACTCTCTCACCCAACTCACTCCGCCTATACACCGGAAAAAAAAATCACTCAGGTAATGCTAAATGAATGTAATTCATCTATATGGGAAAAGAAGACAAAGAAAAAATGCAGTCCCTGAGCTGGAAACCCTATAATGAATGGTCCTCCAGGTAAGGGAAAACTTTCAGAGAGCAAGAACTATATGGCCTGAAAATGAGGTTAATGCTTTAAGGGAAACCTAGAGGACCCTAAGAAACAATTACAATACTCTTATAAGGCACAGGAAAAGACAGCCCTGGGCAACAGGAAACACTGATCCTTGGGGAGTTGTACAGCGCATTGTCACAAACAAGGTTCTGCTAGGCAAGATAATAAACACCACAACAGCAGCTGGTACACCTACCCTCACTTGGAAGAATACCGTAAGAAACATCCTAGATGCTCTAGTCCACAATGAAGACATCTCCTTGCTAAGCTTTATGCCCATTACACCTCCAGGAACTTGGACTTGGCCAAGCAATTTGGTTTAAAATCAGGCCATTCCACAACCAATACCATCACTCAACGCCTTCAGATCACCTCCAACATAGAAGAAAAGTGCCTCTTGACCATCACCATCAATTTCTGCAGAGCTTTTGACAACCTTTGGTGGCTTTCCATTATTAGATGACTCCAACATGCACAACTCCCAAGCAATATTTAGTCCTGCCTACTTCTATTTCATAGAAGCTTTGTAGGCAGGAGTTCCTATGGTCCATCGTATTGGATGAACTCCTTGCCATGAATCACCAGGGCCAGTATTGAAGACCGTACAAACTTTTCAATTCTCAGGGGCTGTTGGAATGGGCAAATGAACAATGCTTAATCATCTCCTTGGAAAAACAAAAGCCATCCTCCTCATGGGTACCTTAAATATCAGAAGGCCTCCAGTGATCAAGATCGAGGCCACATCCATGAGCCTTGTGACAGGTTAGATGCCTTTGCATCATCACTGATACCACTCACCTTCAATGCTCATCTCCAATACCTGGCTACAAAGATCAGGAAATACAGAGCCCTCATCAGTATTAATCGAGCTGAGTGGGACCTGCATGGGAACACCCTTACTCTGCTTTATAAACCAATATTTCTTCTATCATATGTTACAGTGCTGGTGCCTGTTTCTGTAGAGCCATACTTAAAAAGAACTCATTACTAACAATAAAATAGTGCCTATTGTATTGTTAGTACTCTGGCCCTCCAGGTCCTAAGACAGTCACACATACCCCCGCTTGATCTGAACTCATCTTCACAGGACTCAAATGCAAACTGGAGCATTCAATTTCTGTCAACATCCTTGATTTTACTCTGGACCTGGCTAACAATCCAAAGCATGAACTGAAGCATCTCAACTCCCACCTCTACCAACTTTGGGAGTTGCAAGGGGATGCCACAGAAAAAGGTGCCATAACTAAGAAATTTTTACCTAAAGTCAATTACTAGACCTGAGCTCCATGTCACCTTCTTTCTTATAGGATATGGATCTTTCAACTCAAAACTAATCAGTCTAGGTATAACCAGTGATTCACTGTGTCTATGTGGCTCACATGAGAACAGGGATCATGTCTTCTACCACTGCTCACTGTATGAGAGCCCAGGGCAAACTCATTGCTGCTATCCATGTATTACATTCTGGAATGGAAAACAAATTCCTGCTTGGCCAGGCTAACTACCTCGTTTTTTCTACCTTCGCTCAGGAAGTTTTCAGTCCACACAGAGGACTTCACCAAGATATTTAGACTACAACGGCTACAGTTGCCATAATGACAACTCACACACACCTCAACCTCTCCTTGGATGAATTCTCATGTGCTTGCTAGAATCGTTCTCTGCAGCATCATGCCCCTGTCGACACTCTTTTCTTGCTAACATTGCTCTTTAGTGATGTGGGATCCCCACTATCTATGTGAGGACTCCTAACAATGAGCTCAGTGCAGGATTGTCAGTGCCCTTCCAGCATAGGATGCCAACTGGCCATCTCATAGGACATCCTGTTTCCTATGACTAACACTTGGGACTCTCTTACCCTCTCTAACAATTTCAATTTTTACTTGGCTCTGGCCAAGTCCCTCTCTACAACTACCCCTTTCCCCCTTACTTTTATCCTTCCTTTTACTATACCCATGTGCTCACTTCAAAAAAAAAAAAAAAAAAAATTTTTTTTTAGTTGTCCTGCCATGGAAAGCTCAGGTGACTTTGTGGCAGGACTAGCCAGAGTTTGACTGCTGCCTGATATACCTCCCACAAGGTGGTGACAGGCAAAAAGTGTAAAATGTGTTTAGGGTCTGACGGCACCAGGGGTTCCCCTCATCTCTGTATGGTATACATTGTCGTGTGTTACAGTACACTGTAAAGGCCAGAGATTTAAAAGTGTATGAATATTGTTAAGTGTAGTGTCGTGTATCGTTGTTCATTTGGCCATTTAGCAATTGAGGCCCACTTTTGCCCACACTTGGCCCCATGGAGGCAGACCAGGTACACCAGTACTTTAAGTAAGTACTCTGACAGGACCTGCCACCTAGTTTCTTGAGATTTCAGTGGCTAGGACCTAAAAAAAATGCGGTACGATTGAGCGCTGAAAAGGTTAGAGGCTGAGAGGATTACTTGTACAATGGAATTTGAAAGTTTTAAATTTAAACTGTATGGGGTTACGCTGTGAAAGTGGGGCAGGCCCATGTCCCACCAGTAGGATAAGGAGGGCAAGGAGGGGAGGGGGAGACTGAAACCATCTCCTCCCCCCTCCCCAGGGAAGTGGAAAGAAAGTACCGTGCAAGAGAGCACAGGTATAGGATCTCCTATGGCATTGGCAGCAGAGCTGCAATGAGGTCAAGTCCATGGTAGGTCTTCTATTTAAGTTCTAGTTCTTCTAAAGAGACGTCAACTTCTAAGTTTGTGGGTCATTCCTGGGACAAGTCCCATCCTTGCAGTTCAGGTTGATGAGGTTGCGCTTGCAGTCTCTCATCAAGTTTTCGGTTATAATCTTCTTCCATTTCAAAAAGGAGAAGTCCTGGTTGGTGACATGTTTTGTCTTTGGGTTGTCATAGTCGGGTACATTTCCTCTTTTCCTCAGTGTATGGCAATTTTCACCCTTCTCGTGCAGAGGTCCTGGGTGAATTATGACAAAGCTTTATAATCTTCTTCCGTTTCAAGGAGGAGAAATTATTATCCTCTTGGAAGATATCTCACTTTTGTAATCAGAATACATCTTAGGTCTCAAACATAAGACAGTCAAACATAGGACAGTCAAACATAAGATGGTTCCAGTCTTCTATCTCTCCGCAAGTGCAATGTGGGTTTCCTGTGAGTCTGAAGCCAGCGAGTTTTGCGCTGAAGGGGGCTGTACACTGTTATTAAGTACATTGTATAAAGTCCTGGGAAGAATCATGATGGTGATTTCAGGTATACTCTATTTGTCTGTGGAAAAAACTTGCGGGTGATCTCTCCTTTGGTGGTACCAGCCCATTTGATTTGCCACTCCTGCGGAATACTTTTTAGGCATACTTTGTATGCCTAAAAAGTTCTGTAGGCATACTTTTTCTGGCTTCCTATTATTAGTGGGATCAGTTGTAAAATTCAGGAAGGTAACTGGGATTCCTTTAGAAAGGTAATATAGGGTATTCCAGTCCTAACAATTTGGAAGCATTCCTGCTATTACTTGTAAGGCTGGAGTACTCACTGTACTGCAGGTGCAGGTTATGGCACGGAGGATGGATTGCTGGGTAGAATCCAGTGTTATTCAATTTACAACTAGCGTGGTCTTACTGTACCATATGGCCAAAGTATATGAGATTGCCGGGATGAAAACTGTCTTGGCATTAACATTAGTTGAAGCATATGATGCAAGAAAGCAAGCTTATACACCATCAGCCAGAAAAAAAACAAAAATAACCCTTCCCATTTCACCCATCCAGTCACTCCAAACATTTGTCTAGTTCAGACTTAAATTTATTTAAGCTATCAAAGTCCACAACAACAGATGGAAGTCTGTTCCAGCAATCAACAACCCACTAGCTAAAGGCAAACTTCTGCATATCTATTCTACAACTGTCTTTCCTCAAATTGAATCTAATGTCCTTCAGTTTCTTAATATGAGCAAACAGAAGTATCCTATCAGCATTGAGCCTGCTCAAACCATTCAAAGCCTTATACAACTTGATCAGATCACCTCACAGGCACCTAGTCTCCAGATGCTGCAACTTGCAGCACTTAAGCCTTTCTTCATTAGCGCACCACTTTGTTCCTCTCACCAATCTTGTTGCCCTTCTCTGTGCTCGTTCTAGCAACTCTACATCCTTCCTAAAATGAGGCCTCCAGACCTGTATACAGTACTCAAGTTGTGACCTGACCACTGCCTTATACAAAGGGATAATCACCACCTTGTCTCTTCTAGGAAAATTCCTATATATCATTGACAAAACTCCATGACCTGCTCTGGCAGCTCATCTACACTGCTCAGAGAACTTCATATCTGACTGCCCAATTACCCTCCAGGTAGGCACCTCCGTAGCCAGGTGGGAAGGAGCAGCAGTGCGTAGCACACACTTCTTGATTAGACCGGGGTTCGAGCCCGTCACCACCAAATACGGAGGATGTGGAAAGGTCAGGGAATGACCACCGCATATTCCCGGAGCAATATGGCCTTAGTTGCTAATGCTCCTAAAAACCAAACAACAACAACAACCCCCCAGGTCTTTTTCATTCTCCACCTCCCTGAGTGTAGTACCATACAGTTAGTACGTTATGGAGTACTTTGCATTTGTCAATGCTAAACTTCAGTTGCCACTTCTCAGCCCATCTGCCTAACTTTTCTAGATCCTGTTGCAGTAACATACAGTCTTTAGTGTCATTAACAACCCTGCCAACCTTTGTATCATCTGCAAACTTGGACATTAAGCCTGATATACCTTCATCGATATCATTGATAAATACACAAAATAACAATGGGCCCAGCACCAAACCCTGGGGGACTCCGCTAATAACATTAGTCCACGTAGAGCAGTGTCCATGTATTACCACTCTCTGTCGTCTCCCACTCAACCATCCCTTTATCCATTGCAGTAACTTGCCCTTAATGCCATACCGCTCCAATTTGTACAGCAGTCTTCCATGCACAACAGTATCAAAAGCTTTCCTGAAATCCAAGAATATGATATCAAAATTATTTTTTGCATCCAGTTCCTTTGTGACCACATCGTAGTATCCAGTCAAATTGGTCAGACAAGACTTCCCTTAACAAAGCCATGCTGGGCTTGAGCTATTACTGCTGTCTTGTCTAGGTGATCCTGTATCACCTCTTTAACCAGTGACTCCATTATTTTCCTCGGAACAGAAGTTAAACTAACAAGGTCTATAATTATTTGTGTCACCCTTTGAACCCCCTTTGTGAATTAGGGATACATTTGCACATCTCCAGTCCATGGGGACCTCCCATGACTCTAAGGATGCTGTAATTATGCCAATGGGTTTGCTTACTTCCCTTGCTGACTCCTTCATTATAACTGGATAGATTCCATCTGCCCCAAGGTGCCTTTCTAATGTTTAACTTCAACAATTTCTCCTCCCCTTTGCTTTCAGTTATTACAAAATCACTTAGCTTCCTGTTAAAGTTTATCAAACTATCCCCTCCTTGAATAACTCCTCATGTGTGAATGTAGATGCAAAATACTCATTCAGTTTATCAGTTACTTGAGCAGAATCATCAATAGTTGAACCATATATGCTAAGTGGACCAATCTGATTCATCCCCTTCCTTCTACAGTTTACACAAGTAAAGAACTCTTTGCTGTTTTTCTTTGCATCCTTTGCCTCTTGTTGAGGCCCCAGTCTCTACATGAGACCCTGGCTCCAGGGCCGAGTAGTTCTGATCTTCGTTCTGATGTATTTAAGGTGTGGCTAAAATTATAGTTTGCTATCTAGGAGAATACCTAAATATTTGAGCTGTGACACCAATTTTATCGTGCTCTCATCAATTTTAATTTGGGGTGGTCTACGCAGGTCGAGAGAACCTTTAAGGAGAATGGATGAGGTTTTTGCAGGTGATATCACGAAGAAGTGCTTTGCTGCCCAGGTTTGAAGCAGTTGAAGGGCATGGTTGGCCAGGGTCTCAAGCTGAACTGAAGCTGAGCTCTTGAGTTTGCTTCCACTGTAAGGATGAGGTCATCTGCAAAAGCTGGGATTTAACTTTCCCCTGGTCCAACAAAGACAACTTTCCAGAGCAGTGGGCCCAGCACGGATCCCTGCAGACAGCCTCTGTAGATCTGTTTTACTAAGGTCTTGTACGGGGTATTGATCTCAACCTTTCTATGTGATAGTTAATCTGCTATGGTGTTGAATAGATTTATTGGCACCCTGGCCTCTCTCAGCCTAGCACCATAGTGACAGACTGAGATTAGGAGGAAGTATTTCCTGCTGCAACGAGCAGGTTTTTCACTGCATTTTTCATGAAGGAACCTGGTTTAAACCATATTGGTTTGCCGCTGGTAGTCCTGCTGCTTCGTAGTGCTGAGAAATTCTTTTATGCAGTAATCTTTCGTACAGTTTACTCACCGCTGACGTGCAATGGGTCTATACAAGACTGGATTCTCTGGCTGTTTGGTTGGATTCTTCAAAATTAACTTAATATTTGCTGTCTTTCATTCAGTTGGGTATTTTCCTGCTTCCATACAGCAGTTAAACAGATCCAGCAGAAGGTTTGGTGCATAATCAGCTACCTTTTTAACAATTTCCAGCTCGATCAGATCTAAGCCTGGACATTTCTTGGTTTTGATCTGTGCAATGGCTACAAGGAGCTCCTCCCACAAGAAAGGGGGCTCCATTTGCGATGTGTCATAATTCTGGTTTTCTTGGCACAACTGGTGCTGTTCTTGTTGGATCGGTATAGCTGGGTCCTTGATAAAAACGTCGAGAATATTTCCCATGGAATGCTCCGAGGTTGTGGTGAGCGCACCCTGCAGTGTCCAAGTGGATGTTAAAACTTCACCCCTGTGGAGTTTGTTGACGGTGACTTTGTAAACCACCCCCCCAGGGGTCAGCATTTCCTGTTGTGGAGACCAAGCCTTCCCATGATCTCCTTTCACTTTTCTTGATAGTCTCTGTATAACTATTCCTGGCATCTCTGTAGTGCCAACTTCTCAACTTCTGCAGCTGACCAGGTCTGCCGTGCTCTTTGAAAGTTTTTCCTTCTTTTAATTACTTCTCTCCTTGGTTGCTGAATCTCAGGGGTCCACCAGGGAACTGTACCAGGCAGTGGGTTTTTCTTTTTATAGCTGTTGCATTGACACTTGTAATAATTTTTGTTACCTTGCATTGGCATGAGTCAGAATCACTCCATTGGTCCGGCATCTGTTGGTTATTTTCTACCGTTGCAGTCAAGGAGTTCCTGAAGAGCTCCCAGTGTGCTTTAGTTATGGTGACAGGCAATGTGGAGTCCCAGTAGATGTCCTAGAGCTAAACAGCCAGGCTTGACGTAGCCAAGAGGTCAGGAGTGCGAGTGAAGTAGCATGTGCTCTTTGAGTGCACCGCGGTTCAACCTTGTTACTGCTAAATATGATTAATGTTTGTATTTATGATTTACTATAAACTCCACTGACCTGGTGGTCATGCCAGAGTATAAACAAGGTCAACACAATCCAACAACACACTTTATACACATGCTGGCCTTTAAAAAGTTCTTTTTGCTTCACAGAGAAACAAATACAGAGTTGTGAGTGACTACCGGTGCCACTAGTCATTCAACACTATGCCCTGATGAAGACACAGCTCTGATTCCAGTCTAGTAGGAAAAATGTAATAATAACTATCACTCTACTGAGATAGAATTCCCCCCCCCCCATGTTGACCTAGAGGCCACTCCAGGCTACACAGAAAAATGCCCTCGACCAGACTTAATGGTGGTGGAAGCTGTTAAGAAGTTTGCTTCAGCCTTCCCAGACCAAATACAATCACTGCCTTGACCATGGGGTATTCTCCACTCCACAGAAACAGGCATTTTTGAGTGCCTTAAGATTACTTAAAAAGCCCAGAAAAGCCACCTACCGAGTCCATATCTTATCAGCTGATAGCCCTGCTACCAGTGCTGGGTAAGCTCCTGGTGTGCCAACTATTTGATCACTACAACAGCAGTTCTGTCATCTAACACACAATTTGGCTTCAAGCCAGGCCACTCAACTGAAGATGCAAAGCAACAACTAATAAGTGCAGTGAATAACACACAACAGAAAAACATGCTAGCCATCGCTGTAGATTTTGCTGGTGCCTTTGACACCCTATGGTGGTCCAGCATTCTCAGAAAGCTACACCAGGGTAATGGCCAATTAATCTGCACCATGCTAGCTGTTGTTGTTGTTTGGTTTTTAGGAGCATTAGCAACTAAGGCCATATTGCTCCAGGATATGCAGTGGTCATTCCTTAACCTTTCCGCATCCTCTGTATTTGGTGGTGATGGGCTCGAACCCCGGTCTAATCAAGAAGCGTGTGCTACGCACTGCTGCTCCTTCCCACCTGGCTACGGAGGCGCCACCATGCTAGCAGCAGCTATTTTGATAACAGAAATGTAACACCAAGAAACATGCAGAACATGGATGTGTTCTTTTGAAATTCCAAGTACATCAACATCAAAATTATGTTATTTTTACTATCATATTGGTTAAAACATATAGTCCATTTCCATATTTATTTCTCATAAAATTAATATTGAAAATACAAATTCCCAGAAGTCTGGGAACCTGTATTGTCAGACTACTCTTGCAGCCAAAAGTCTAATAAGCTGCATTTATTTCATAATGTTATCAGTAATGAATCACAGAACCATACTGAAATGTCATCTTGAAGATGAGGTAAATTGGTGTCCTTAAAATGCATGTGCATAAATGGGTTCATAAATCCATAGTCCGTTTTTTTTATCTTTTTAGCATTGTCTCTTGCCAATGCTGAAAAGATATCAATGATCATCTGATGCTGGGAAGAAGTCAACCCTGCTCCACTGTCCGAGACCCTTTTTTCCCCATGTATTATACCTTCAGTTTGTCTTATTTAAATTTTTATCTTGTAGCGTAAATTGAGTGTATTAAGGACACTAAAAATATTAACTATATACGAGCAATTAACCATACAAATTCACTGAAATGATGTTTAAGTTCAAGCTATGGTGACCTTACGAATGCTGTAGCAGTGATCACATTTTGCAGAATGGGGTTATAGTTTAATACGTTAACTGTATCATGATGCACAATTGTGACTTGGGTTTTTAATCAACAGGATATTACTGCCAAGCAACCATTGCCAGTGGCTGACTAATTCAGCCAAAGTGAAAAGAAGCCAAAAAATGTCTCTGCCCTCCACAAAGGTTACTAGAAAAGCCAGCAGCAAAAGTGATAAACACATAAAACATCAGAATGGCTGATGTTGGATTTGCGGTTCATCTGAATGCTGATGAACCTTGACATGAAATGTATTTTTTTGGCCAACACATTAAGTCCATTCCATGTTCTCCCAAAAAAAAAAAAAAAAAAATTTAAGTAAATTGACAAGGAACTAAAATATAAAAATTCATGCACAAAGAATTAGATACAAAACCTATATTTGTATCTAATGAATTCTAACACAGTGAAATTTCTCCTAATGGACACCGCTCTTTAACAGACATCTCTCTACAACGGACATTTTCAAATTCCCCAACTTTCCTCTATTGGTTTTAACGTGTTTTCAGCTTCTGTCTAGTGGACATTCTCTGTAACGGACGCGGACAGGCAATCTGCACTGTTTCGTTTAGATTAGCACTCTAAACAAAACAGAGCCCTTTTTCTAGGAACGTTTCTTCCACGTATTGTGTCTCAATCGTGTGTTTATTTTCTATTTCCGATTCTCTGAATTTTATCAAGGTTTATTACATCGCGGTTCTAAACCCTTTTTCAAGAATTTTAAGGCATGTGTAAAACTTCTGATGAATTCGGTGTGTGTGTGGGGGGGGAAATTTTGTCGGCCTTTCGTCTTTTGAGTTTCAGTTTTCAGTTTTGTTCAGTGTCGTGTGAAGTGCACAATGTCTTCTCGTAAACATTTAACTTTAAAAGATAAAGTCGAACTCATTGATGCATATGATCGGCAAAAAAATAGTGTTCACAATCTCGCTGCAAAATTCAAAATCGGGAAGACGCAGGTAAGTCTAAAGAAAAAAAATGAACTGCTCAAACAATTTTGGCAACACCTAAATGATCAGGTTCAAAAATCATTCCCGAAAACTGTTGGACTTCAAATTGACAATGTTACGTATGAGTGGTTTTGTCGCGCATGTGCTAAAAAAATTCCCATTAATGGGCCTATTATTAGGGAAAAGGCTTTGGAGGTTGCAAAATCTATGGGAGTAAATGAGTTCAAAGCTTCTGTGGGATGGCTAGACAAGTTCAAAACTCGGCATAAAATTTCTTGGAAAAACGTAAGTGGTGAAGGTGGATCTGTTGATACTGGAGTTGTAACAGAGTGGACCATCAAATTGGAAGATTTATGTCGTGATTTTGAAGCTAAGGATATTTACAACTGTGACGAAACAGGGTTGTTTTTTAAAGCTCTTCCTGAAAAAACAATGAGTCTGAAAAACGAAAAGTGCCAGGGCGGAAAAATTTCCAAGGAACGCTTGACTGTACTATTGTGTACAAATATGCTGGGAGACTTTGAACAACCTCTTGTTATAGGAAAACCACAAAATCCTCGTTGTTTCAAGGGCATAAAGTTGAATCTTTTGAATGTTGACTGGAAGTCTAATAAAAAAAAGCGTGGATGACACGAGATATCATGAGCGAACGGATAAGTCACTTTAACCAAAACATGATTCGTCAAAACAGAAAAATTATTCTTTTCATGGATAATGCTGCATCTCACCCGCACATTGAATTGTCCAACATTCAAATCGTTTTTCTGCCACCAAACACATCTGCAGAGTGTCAGCCCTTGGATCAAGGGATAATAAAAAATTTTAAACTTCACTACAGAAAACGTGTTTTAAGACATCTCATTGCAAACATGAACGATGTAACATGTGCGAGTGACCTTGCAAAGAAACTCAGCATCCTAGATGCGATTCAATGGATTTCCTCTTTAGTAAACGCAATTAGAAAACAAACTGTCGTGAACTGTTTTGTAAAGTCTGGCTTCTCAAACGCAAAAACTGAAGTTGTGAACAGCAATGTGGAGCACCATGAAAAACAAGAACTTCAACATCTATTGATAATGTACGATACGTCCGCTACAAGTGACCCTGGCTACAAAGATATAGACTTGAACCTCACTACAGAAGATGGTGCTCTAGATATTGACAACATTATCATCGATATTTTTCAAGAAGTTCCTCATGAGGATGAAGAAATGGAAAGAGGTCATTCTGTCAAAGAACATATTAACGACGAACCACCAATGAAAATAGAAGAAGCGCTCATACAAATGAATCGTTTAAAAATGTTTTTCGCCGCTGAAGAAGATACTGAAGGACTTTCGATGGTTTCTTCACTCCAAACAAATGTTGAAAACAAAATTATCAGCCGGAAGAAGGTGCAGAAGAAAATAAGTGATTACTGTATGTATTTTTCTTAAGATAAAGTCATAATATGCATAGCACAATTGTATGTTTACAAAAATACTGTGCAAAATCTGCATATATTTTAATTTAATTTTACATTAAACGTTTAACGATTTTTCTTTCTTTCTTTTTTTTTTCTCCCTCAGACTTCTTGTTAGCGGACACTTCTCTCTAACGGACACATTCTCGTTCCCCATGGCTATCCGTTAAAGGGAAGTTTCACTGTATATCTAAATTATTAGTTAGGTGCCTTTGCCCAACTACACTAATAATGTGTATTTTTATACTACTTTTATAAAAGTGTAAATGTTCTTTCAAAGTTTTATTTCCTAGCAGAGTATATAAATCACAGAAAATATCAAACCATTTCCCAGAGTATATGATTCAGTTTAAACATCTGCATATAAAGCAGGATCCAAATTGATTCACTCAAGAATATTTGCTTGTATAAAAAACATTATGGAAATCCTTTTGTCTCAAAACTTTACCAGACATGTTGGACAGACAACTTGTGTGATTGAGACCTACTAATATTCATAAAATCGGACAAATGCTATATTATTGTGATTTTCTCTTGTAGAGAATCTGTGTCCTCATTTTGAATTTAACCAAATAAAAATAGAATAATAAATATAATAGATAGGATATTAAGAAAAATATTAAAATTTTGAAATATTATATTTTAATTTTATTTTTTAAATCAGGAAACCTCTTACCTGGGATATTTTTCAGGAGTAACTGCATCCAGGTAAGATATAATCAGGATAGATGGAAATTATTTGAAAGACCTGCTTAAAGATGGAAGAACCTTGCAACAAGACAAAGGAATAAAAACAACTTTAACCCTAAATCCATGCATGGCAAATAATTGAATGGGAAATATGGGGGGGGGAGGATTTCCTTCTGTCCTACTTCTCTTCCTTTTGCCTATTTACTCATCCCCCCCCTCCATGCTTTTGAAATACAGCAATGGAATGTGTCTAAGATATATATATGGCCTCCAACACGTGTTCACTTTCCCTTTGCAGATGGTATAAACGAAAAGCCCCCATCAAGCTTGGGTAATCTTCTCCCATTATACTTTCAATTATTCGCCATTTAGCTCAACTCATATTTCAGATGCAGTAAGTCATTGATTGCATTTAGAAATCAGTTTTATGATCTTATTTTGTACTTCTGTTGTTACATGCAGTCGTCCTGATTGTGGTTTGTCCTTTATACAGGTAGTCTTTCTGAATCGTCGAATGGTTGTTTGTACTCCTTTAAATGAAACATCTAGTTTTTTTCCCCCATTACCTATTATGAAATAACTTTCTTTATACAGAGTTATAACAGCACTTCTTTTTTTGACACTCAGTTCCTTATTTGTTGCCATGTTTATCACAAAACACACAAAACTTATACCAGACACTTTTCTGAATGCGTGTATTAAATTTTATAAATTACAGCTCTTACTCCTCAATTTATATTATCGCAAAAGACTCTAAAGTCATCTACAATCTTTTGTAATATTGTAGATGACTTCTCCCACTTTCCTGAATCTAGTAGAATCTACAACATTCTACCAGATTCAGCAATCTTCTACACCTTTCTGGAATATTCTCAAATATTTCTTAAATATTATTTTTGTTTTTTGTTTTTGTTTTTTTTATACATAATAGAAAACATTTTAATCAAAATTGCTAAGCAAGTTAGTCCTATTTTAATAAGAACTTTGAAAATTAAGAAAAATGAAATGTGATTTCAAACTTTTAGCAAGGATTATATATGGATCCAGGTTCAAATTTTCAAGCACTGGCATAACATTTAAAAGAAACAAACAAATTGCTTTACTGAAGCCAGAAGACTGGAACATGAACAGACTTTCTGTAAAAGCAAGGATAACATATCTAGAGTTATTGGCTTGCTTAGACTATTTTAGGTTTTCTTTCACTAGAAGTTCTTTTTCTTAAGATCATTAATTTGTACTCTTTCAAGATTTCTTTTGGATCATGAACTGGAGTCAGTACAACTCAAACCAGTTGTTATGCTTTTCAATTTGGTAATTCCTAAGATCCTTTCCTCATCACTTCTAACCTCTTTTTCATAAAGACTTCTTAAAGGTTCATCATCAGCCATTTTCAATCCACTGCAGGATGAAGGCCTCTCCAGAAACTTTCCAGTTCCTTCTGTTTTGAGCACTGGCCATCCATTTACTACTCAAAAACTCATGACTTTCATCTATCCATCTCCGCCTTTGTCTTCCAGGTTTTCTTCTAGCTCCTCTTGGGTACCATTCTGTTATTTTCTTAGTCCATCTGTCATCACGTCTTCGCGCTATGTGTCCTACCCAAGACCATTTTAGTTCTTTAGTTTTGATAAGAATGTCCTTTACTTGAGTTTGCTGCCTAATCCATGTGTTTCTCTTCTTATCTAACAGTCTGATTCCCAATATAATTCGTTCCATTCTTCGCTGTGTAGTTCTTAGCTTCTCTTCCATTCTTTTGGTGAGTGCCCAAGTTTCACTTCCATAAGTCATGGTGGGAAGTATACATTGATTCATTATTTTACGTTTCAGACAAACTGGGATATTGCTCTTCAGTATGTGACTATATTTTCTGAATGCTATCCATCCAAAATTTATTCTTCTCTTGACTTCCAGACATTTATCATTATTACAGCTATTAACTTGTCCCAGATAAGTATATGACTCCACCTTTTCAATTACTGCTCCTTCAATCATTATTTCCCTTTCCGTGGCATACTTGTTCATCATTACTTTTGTTTTAGCCATATTCATCTTTAGTCCAAAATCCTTACTAACTGTGCATAACTGATTAAGATTTTCCTCTAATTCTTTGGGATCGTGGCTTATGACCACAATGTCATCTGCAAATCGTAAATGGTTTAGGTACTCTCCGTTCACATTGACTCCTTTCTGCGACCAGTCTAATCTTCTGAAAGCTTCCTCAAGGGCAGCAGTAAACAGCTTCGGAGATATTGTGTCTCCTTGTCGAACTCCTTTCTCGATTTTAAATTTGCTACTGTCTTTGTCTAGTCTAATAAAGGATGTAGCACTCTCATATATTTTCTTCAAAATCATAATATATGGAGTATCTATGCCTTGTCTTTCCAGTGCCCGAAACATTGCCTTATGCTGTATGGAGTCAAATGCCTTTTCATAGTCCACGAATGCCAGGCATAATGGTGTTTTATATTCATTTGCTTTCTCCATTAGCTGTGATATTAAGTGAAGGTGATCCATAGTTGAGAATCCTGTCCTAAAGCCAGCTTGCTCTTTCGGCTGATTCTCATCAAGTATTCTTTCTAATCTGTTAGTAATGACCCTTGTGAACAACTTGTAGATATGGGATAACAAGCTAATTGGTCTATAATTTCCAATTTCTGATTTATCTCCTTTCTTATGCAGCAAAACTATGATTGCATTATTCCACTGCATAGGCATCACACCTTTTCTAATGCACTTTGTGAAGAGCCTTGCCAGTTTTTGTGTTATGTCTCTTCCTCCCAATTTTAACAACTCTACAGTAACTTCATCTTCCCTTTGGGCTTTCCGATTCTTCATTTTCATCAATGCATGTTCTACCTCATCAGGAAGATTATCGGGTATGTCGTATGTGTTGCTACTTTGCAATCCATCTTCCCCACTGCTGGTATCATTCCCTCGCTCCTTGTATAATTCTCTATAGTACTCTTCTGCTATTTGAATTATGCCTTCTCTGCTGTTTATAAGTACACCGTCGCTATTCTTCAGTTTCAGTATCATTTGTCTTTCTGTGTTCCTGCTCATGGCTGCTGATTTAAATCCTTTGTTTTCCCTTAATGCTTGTTCTACTTTTCTTGTATTAAATCTTCTTATGTCCTCTCTGAATCTCTTTCTAATGGCTTTGCATAACTCAGTATACTCAATTTTCTCCCTGTCAGTGTTTTTCTTGCTCTTCATTTGTCGTCTTTGGTTCATCATGACAAGTGTTTCTTGACTAATTTTTTCTTCTTTGGATTTCTGTTTCCCTATAGGTTTCTTGGGCTTTATCACTTTCAGAAAGTTGTAATATTCCTCGTCGATATCTTGGTCCTGAGCAGTCTGCAGAAGCTCAAACTTGTTCTTAAGTTCCAGTACATACTGCTTTTTCTCCTCCTCTGTTATTTCAAAGACCTTTGTATTATTTACTCGAGTCAGTTTTTTCCTTTCCTTTCCTTTCCTACATCTATATCAAGTGTACATCTTACCATTCTGTGATCACTTCCAACATTTACCTTATTCAGGACGGTAACATCATTCACAATATATCTTCTGTTAGTGAGGATGAAGTCGATTTCATTAGTTGTTAATCCATTTGGACTCTTCCATGTCCACTTTCTGTTCACCCTTTTCTTGAAAAAAGTGTTCATTACTGACATTCCTTGAGATTCTGCAAATTCCACAAGTCTTTCACCTCTTTTATTTCTTTCACCAATTCCAAAATTTCCTATATTTCCTCTTTCTGCGCTGTTTTGCCTTTTTCCAACCTTAGCATTGAAGTCCCCCATAATAATAGTGTATTTTTATGGTGGGTTTAATAGTGGGTTTTCTGCTCATCTAGAAGACTCTCAATTTCAGTGTACATTTCTTCAACCTCTTCATCATCATGGCTCGATGTCGGTGCATAAATCATTATAATCTTTAGCTTGTACCTCTTAGAAATCGTGAGTATTAGTCTTGACACCCTTGGTGATGTAGTTTTGAATTCCAAAATGTTGTTTTTAAAATCTTTATGGACCAGAAACCCAACTCCACCTTCACTCCTTTCACTGTTTCCATTGGTGTACAGCAGATCTCCACTTGATAAACTTATTGTTTGTTTGTTTGTTATTTGGTTTTTAGGAGCATTAGCAACTAAGGCCATATTGCTCAGGGATATGCGGTGGTCATTCCCTGACCTTTCCGCACCCTCCGTATTTGGTGGTGACGGGCTCGAACCCCGGTCTAATCAAGAAGCGTGTGGTATGCACTGCTGCTCCTTCCCACCTGGCTACGGAGGCGGCAGATAAACTTATAAGTGATTCATTTCTTCTTCTTGTTTCAGCCAAACCAATGATATTCCAATTCACATTTTCTAATTCCTTTTCCAGCTCTAATATCCTGTCTTCACCAATGAGTGATCGTACGTTATAACGGGCCAAGTTCAATTTCCGTGCATGGCAGCCTGGTCGTACCCAGAGATTCTTAGCACCCTCTGCCTCCACTCTGATCCTCTCGCTGCCGTAAGAGGGAGAGTGAAAGCTGCTGGGGACTGAGGGCCAGTGGTAACCTTAAAGGTTACCACTGTTCAACCAACCAACCTAAATAATTAACCAAAGGCAGCCAACATGTATACACATCATTCAAACCATTCTTACTTCAGTGACATGCATTAACTAAAAAACTGTTTAAATTATCTTTAATTTTACCATTATTCTAGATAGTAGTAAACATCCTCATCAAATATTCAATTCCTTTCACAGGAAGGCATGCAGCCCCATTTCAGCATATAAATTAATGAAATGAAAAGGACAGTATATTACCTCCAAGTTCCCAATCTCCTCATTCTTTCTAGTTCCGTTTTTACGTCTACCATAATAGGGGCATTATCAACACTAAGTACCAGACAATTTTTAAATGAATCTCACACACTTTAAGGTTGTTAAAATGAATATGCCCAATTTTTCATCTCACAGAGTTGCCTTCTGAAGCCTACACAGAGAAAAACAGGAGTAAGGTAGGAGTGTTTTTTTTTGGACAAAACAGAAAATTTTTTGCTCTCGATTTTACTTTTTTTTTTATTTATTTATTATTTTGTTGTTAGGAAAGGTCACTACTCTGATTAATCACTCTGGCCAATCACCCTGATTAATGCAATCCAATGCAACTGAAAATGGCACATTTTCAGAGCAATCACTACTTCTTTCTTTCTCTGTGCAATTTTGCCAACAGTACCTTTCGCTTTTGTTCTTCCACAACCATATTTTTTTTACTATTTCACCATCAGAAAAGATATTTCAGAAAAATACATCTACATAATTAGCACAATTCGGAGGAAGATTATGTTATATGATAAATGATGCAATAAACATTCAGCTCATATGAAAGTATTATCATCGCTGTGAAATTTGAAATTAATTTTTTACATTTCTTTCTTATACGGACAGTGCACACTGTCAGTATGCTTATATGTTTGCAAATGTCTCATTATATTCATGTTTCCTGTCATATTAAATAGAAAAACATATCTACATGCAGTACACAAAGCAAACTTGTTACCTATTCCAGATTTTACAATACATGAAAATTTCTGCAGATGTATCTTCTGAAATTTTATGCCATATTTCTTTGGCATCCTATTGAAGGATACTGTTAATTAACTTTGCACTACACAAGTATGATGAAATGCTGTAGTCACATGTTACAGAGAAAATACTAAGTGAGTCCCAGGTTCCAAATTCCAAGTGCTTCATGCACTGTAGAGCAACACATCTATGGCCAATTCATTAGAATGAGAAGGTGTCAAAACAAGACAAAAAGATGAATCCTTTACCAAAAAAATCTTAAATCTTTATCAAAAGTTAAATGACTGATTTTTTTTTTTTTTTAAATAAATTAGTATACTTGGCATTTCATCAGTTGACAAAGTCATATTATAAGATGGAACTTCGAAACATTAGCAAGCAACAGTTAGCAAGTTTTAATTAATTTCATAATGCTTATTTGCACTTATAAAAACTATAAATATTCATAGTTTTTTTTTTTTTTTTGATTTGGTAGTTGTTGGCGCATCGGCTTCTGTGGCCATATTGCACCTCCCAAGGTTTTTGCAGTGCTTTGATCCAAGCCCGAGGCGGGAATCGAACCCGCAACCTTTGGGTTGCCGGGCAGGTACTTTACCCACTCGGCTAGCCCGGTCGGCTATTCATAGTTAATGGTTATTCATAGCTGTTAATAATTATTCATAATGGTATATAATGTAACACTATTTCCATAGTGCATTATATGTTGATATGATTTTATAATTTCGAATGATGGGAAACATGAAGTAATCAAACAGTTGCACATTACAACTGTTTGATTACTTCAGATGATACTATGATCTGTGCTGAAAGTTTGTCCTCATTTATCATATAACATACTCTTCCTCTAAGTTGTGCTAATCATATAAGTTATTAAGAAATATCATATACAGTAGAGCATCAGGTATCCGGAATAAGTGATGTCAGACCTCTTCCAGATAGCCAAATTTTCTGGTAAGATTAAATAAATTTAATATTATTTCTTATTACAAGTCCAGTAAGGTTAAATAAATTTAAATTTATTTAATTTAAATTTAATCTTACCAGACTTGTAATAAGAAATAATATTAAATTTATTTAATCTTACCAGAAAATTTTCCAGTTTGATGATTATCCAGAAAATTTGGCTATCTGGATTAAATTAAATAAGATTAATAAAATAAAAAAAATTATAAACCAATATCGAAAAACAGAAACATCCATCCAGGCATTTTTATGATTTTTATACAAAACAGGAAAATTTGAAAGATTTTTAAATGCTCTCAGTTTTTTTGACTTGCTGATAACGAGCATGGACAATCTGTGCATCCCAGTGGTATTTTCACACACAGCAATTGTAACTCGCTCTTTTCTCATCTTAAAACTTGGTGCAGGCATTTCTCTTTTAGTGGCTAGGGTTCTTCTTGGTAATGCTTTCCATAATAAGCCCATTCATCAACATTATAAACATTTTCTTTCTCGTAATTTGCTATAACTGAAGCAAACTTACTTTTCAAAGGACACCACTGTCGATTTGTCTGCAGAACGTTTCTCGCCTTGAATATCTAGTTCACATATACAGTGTCTGTGTTTCAGCCAACCTGTGCTTGCCTTAAAATCTTCATTACCTCTTGATTTTCGATTAAAATCCAATGCTTTTTCACACAACATTGGGTCAGACACAAGAAAAAAAAAAATAATAAAGTGAGTCACTCTCTAAAGCTTCATTTTCAGGTTTTGACATTGTGTTTTTGCTGCCAAATCCTCTTTCACTATCCATAATCAACACAAATTCTGTTATAGCATTGGAATTTTTCTTGATGTAAATTGTTGAAGTCCACATTAAACTCTTTGGAGAGTTTTCCTAAATTTTCACCTTTTCTAATTCTATTAATAATTTCTTTTTTTGTTGCAATGTTAAAACTATGCATTTTCTTTTCGTCCACATTTTACCTTAAAAAATTGAGAAAAATAATAAATCACACAGTTTTGGGCTGATATTGTTCTTACCGAATTCGGAGCTCAATAATCTTTCATTTACATTTGCAAATGCAAGTCAATTTGCAGATGTAATCACTATAACCGGAGCTTACTATACTACCGTTGATAAAAAAAAAAAAGAAGAAAGATCAGCCTTTCAAATTATTCCGGATAACCAACGTTCTACTGTACTTGGATTTTAGAAAAGCTTTTGATACTGTTGCACAGGGAAGACTACTGTACAAACTGGAGCAGCAGTATGGCATTAAGTGCAAGTTGCTACAATGGATAAAAGAATGATTGAGTGGTAGATGACAGAGAGTGGTAATTAATGGACACTGCTCTTCATGGACTAATGTTATTAGTAGAGTCCCCTCCAGGGTTCAGTGTTGGGCCCATTGTTGTTTTCTGTATTATTAATGATATTGATGAAGGTATATCAGGCTTAATGTCCAAGTTTTCAGATGATATCAAGATTGGCAGGGTTGTTAATGATACTAATTACAGTAAGCTACTGCAACAGGATCTAGAAAAGTTGAGCAGGTGGGCTGAGAGGTGGCAACTGAAGTTTAACATTGACAAATGTAAAGTACTGCATATGGGTAGTGGTCAACCCCAGAGTAACGTACCAACTGGGTGGTAGTATACTCAAGGTAGTGGAGAATGAAAAGGACATGGGGGTAATTGTGCAGTCAGATATGAAGTTTTCTGAGCAGTGCAAACAGGCTGCAAGAGTAGCTCATGGGCTCTTGTCAGTGATATTTAGGAATTTTGCCAAATGCTCAGCATAGCTTGCAGCAAAAAAAAAAAAAAAAAAAAAATATACGCCTGGAGACACTACTCCACAACCAGTCAATCTCCCAATCTCCATGACTTAGGACTGCTTCCGCCTTATCTTATCACAGACTTTTTTTTTGTGTACAGCAATTTTTTTTTAACAATTTATACTTAAAAGAAGGAACCACCAATGTTCAAAGCCATTTGGGACATTGTTAAGTATACAGTAAACCCCCGCTATTCACGGTGGGCTACGTCCCTGAGAAATACCACGAATACCGAAAACGCAAATACTGAGTTATGCCTCCCATAGTAATGAAGGGGTTCTGTTCCAAAGTATGAAATATATAAGAAAACTAATCTAAAATTTTGTCTATGTACCTTCATAATATAACTATGTACATAACAGTACATGGTGAAATGCAAGCATAAGGCATCGAAATGAAAATAAGAAACAATTTAATATTAAATGTAATATTTATTAGAAATTTCAAACAAATCTTTGAAACCAGAGCCTTTGCTAGCTAAAAAACTTATTCCTCCAGTGTTATCACCAGTTTCACTAAAGTGTTGATAAAGGTGTTTTGCTTTTTCACGAATGATGAGTGAACTTAACGGAATTCTATTTTGAGCTCGGTCTTCTATCCACAGATTTAAAGCTTTTTCCATTTTTTCTAATTTAACATCACGAGTTACAGAGCAAATTTTTGAAGCAATTAGCGTGTTTTCACGGACACTTCAGGGGATTTTTTCTTCCGATTTCTTGAATGATCGTACCGTTGACGCAGTGATTTTATAATGTTTTGCCACTGACGAGACACTTTCACCATTAGAAATTTTGTCTAATAACTCAATTTTACTAGCTAATGTCATCACTTTCTTTGATCTTTTCACAATTCCCTTGTTATTCGTAGCCATATTTTTGTAAGGATTAGAAAGAACTTGTCCACAATAAAGTCCCTTTCTTTGTTAAAACACTCGAAAAAGTCTGTCTTACACTGCAAAACAGTAGATTTTTCATTTTTGTAAAAATCAAAAAAATGAAAAATTTATAAATGTATCATAAATTGATACATTTATAAATTTATTCAATTTATAAGCATATAAATTAAAAGCAAATGACGAAACCTTCCATGGCAAGCGTATAACACATACTGAACAAGGATTAGCGGGAAACATCTGCGCTCGCAATTTTGTCACCCCTCTACCCACAACCCACTGAGCACTGTTTTGACGGGGAAAGATGATTTTAGCCATGCCCATGTTTTTTTTATGGCGGAAAATGTTCACCGCACTTTAAAATTCACATTTTTTTAGGTTTCATTTTATATTAAATCAGCGACAGCGAATACGTGAAACCACGAATACAGATACCACGAATAGCGGGGGTTTACTGTATTTATTAAATAATTAAATTCTAAATTACATTCACAAAACCATTTCATTATAAAATGTAGCTGTTCCTGTATTTATTATCATATTCTTCAACTCTTACGCACCAGTAAGCATGCTTTCATTAACTATACAATTTCCAGTAATAAGGACTGCATCACAAGGCATTACACAACCATTCGGAGGAATTATAAGAACATCTCCAGGTACTAAGCTTTCTGCTTTAATATCCTCATATACTGAAAAATAAAAGTAGAACAAATTACTATAACTAAATCAGCATGCTGTTATTGATTAGATCATGTCATGCTCAGCTAAAATCTAATAATAAGATATCCTATAGCCAAAAGATAAGGTTACAACAATAAAATCTAAGATATCAACAAAAATAAGTAATTGATGAAATTTTATTAAATACTTTGTGGAAGATGTTTATTATAAGTTACAGTTATATCAGATTTGTAAAAAAAAAAAAAAAATGCTCCTACTTTTATGAATAATAATGTTGAGAATATAACTACCTAAAATTAATGGGCAAATACTACAGAATTCAAGTATTAAATAGGAAGTGATTACTCTTGAGAGATAACCAACTGTCGCATACGTATATGCTGTTACAAGGCTTTATAATAAGATTTGTAGTACAGGTCGACCATCACTAATCCAGCCACTGGTAATCCAGTTCCACCGCTAATTCGGACATAATTTCCATGAACGTAATTTCAAATTTCCCAGGTCGGCGCAAACTCGAAAAACACTGGCAAGCCATTCCCTCTTGTTTTTCTGCATTTATTATTATTATAACCTGCTCGCATTTAGCCCCAGCCATGGTTTCAATGCAAAAGGAAATGCTTCTCGTGGTGTAAAGCGCAAACACTGTTTGCGCTTTACACCACGAGATAAAGTTGAACTTCTGAAAAAACTCGACAGCGGTGTGTCCTGTGAGAAGTTTAACTCTGCTTAATTGTAAATTCCAGCAATTTCTCTCAGTTCTTCGTATTTTAGCAATTTTCTTTTAGCCATTCCTTTTTAGATTTTTTTTGCAACACACTTGTACAAACTTGGGAAAAACACAACACAATATGATGGATAATACAGCACGCTAACGAACTTGTTTTCACAAAATTTCTAACGATACTGACAAACATATTGCGACGTTTAAGAGTTTATTTTATCGCAATTAGTTTCATTGCAGCGCTCACCACGCATGCAATAAACTAATCGCAAACAACCTTCATATGTATGCCGTAATAGCGTCACACGTATGTGGCCGACACGACTTCTCAAGAAATAAAGTAACCTAATGGGTCACGTCGGCCACATATATGCGACATAAAAAAACCTTTTTTTTTTAATATATTTTAAGCGAAAAAACGACAACACTGACATTACAATATTTATTTTAGAATTACTAATCAAATTATTTGCTAAATATTTTTTGGCCCCTGGGGAATTTTTTTCTTAAACTAGCTTGGCAGTCAACATGTTAAAGGTAGGAGGTGGTTAGCTGTTGGGTGAACTGTATGTGTTAAAATAACCACCGGTGATCCGCAAACTCACTAATCCGGCACCCCACAGGTCCCAACGCTGCCAGATTAGTGATGGTCGACCTGTAATAAACCTCATTTCTCTATAAGAATGAGCTTTACTGCATGAAGAGTTCTGGGATGAGATATATATTCCCTTCTGAATTATTTAGATTCAATTTCAGAGATATAGTGAGTCATCTGAAGAATTACTAAACATCAAAGGGATTCATTGACCAACATAAGTATAAGTGCATTATTATCCAAGAAAATAATTTGACAACCCTGAAAACTCTCCCACAAAGCTCAATAAGATATCATCCTATAGCCTTGACCTGATGTGATAGCAACCCTGATATCGCATCTTTGAGATGAGTACCTAAACTGGAAAATGCGGGATTAGTGCAGCCATCATGATGCCTCCCTCAAATCTTTATAAATACCATTGTCACAACAGAAGCCCCTTACCCTAATTTCAGAGGAATGGTGAAGTGTTTCCCACATTTTCTCCAACTACCGCCAACTAAACACATGTTAAGAATTAGTTTAAAGACTGAATCCTAACTCATCTATAAAGGGATCTTGTCCTTTTCTTTTTGGTTTCAAAGCCAGTACAATCTATAACAAGAACATAGAGGCTCTCTTGTGGATAAGAAGTAAGAGAAGAATACAAAGTGTGGAGAATCTAACAATCAAATCATCTTTTCTATTCTTCTGTGTGAAGTTAACAATGTTATGACTATCATCTCCCTATGACATCTAACTTTAAGGCCACACAGCAGTAATTTTTGGATGTTGTAATTCTTGGTCTACCTAGTATTTTAGACAACTCTGGTGTTTTTGTCATACCCATAAAATTACTGTTTTTGACAAAGTTAAAGTTCTGGCCACCTCAGTTTGCAGATGTCTTCCCATTCAGTGGTGATCAATCACCACTGAATCTTCCAACACCTATACTAAATTCGATAGAAAGAAAAAACCCAATCAGAAGTTTTTTTTTAATGAAAACTCCAAACACAAAAGGTATTAGAAACTGCAGTACTAACTACCATGCAAGGATCAAAGGTTAAGAAGACTGAATATAACTGTTATCATTAGACTTGACTTTCTGTAGATTGTAGTTTTGTGGCAATACATGTGAGAAGGTAGTTCAGAAAACAGAATTTGAAGAGATAAATGAGGAAGAAGAAGAAAAGGTGGTTCTATGAGTTTCAAGTTGCACAGTAAATAGATGCTGAAGGGTTGCAGCATGCATTCGGACTGGTTTGGAAGAGAGGAAAGGAATTAGAGATGCCAATTCAGAAGAAGAGTGCCCATGGAAGTATCTAGAGATAAGACATGCAGAAGAAATAGAATGTCTATGAAACAGAGTGGAGAGATTTTGTAAGAGATCGGCCATTAATTAACTTGACTGCCCTCTTTTCAATTGAGTCTAAAAGCTTGAGAGAAGTTTTGGGAGCACCCAGACATAGGGGCAATATTCTGTGATAGAACAGATTTGAGATATGTATAGAGTGAGTAGTTGTTTAGAAAAAAAGTAATTACGAGAGTGAAAAAAGAATACCCAGTTTTTTAGATGCAGTGGCAGAAATATTTCTGATGTGCTTATGCCAAAAGAGATTAGAAGTTAGGGTAATCCCTAATAGAGACATGTGACCTTGTCTAGAAATCTGAAATCTTGTCTACAAACCAGCAGCATTTCCGAAAGGTTTCTTAAACTGTAAGGTTGCATACAATATGCTATCATTAGCAAAACTATGATAATAATTGTAGTCAATGGAAGAAGGTCATTAATGTACAAAATAAAAATATTGGAAGAAAGACCTGAAACTTGGGAACACCAGCATTAGTGGAGAAGTTAGCAGGCAGACAAACAGACTACCACCACCCGTAGTGAGCAGTCGGAGGGAAACTGGACATTCAAGCAAAAAACATTTGGCAATCCATAAGATGAGCGCTTGTTTAGAAGACCTCTATGCCAAATGCAATCAAAAGCCATAGAAATATAAAGAATAACTACTTGAGTATCACCAAAATTTTTCACTTAATTTGTTTAAAGATGGGTAATGTAAGATAATATATCACAAATGGATTGACACTAACAGAATCCATATTGGTGACCACTGATCAGATGGAAGGTTCCAAAACAGTTTAGGAGTTGGCAGTTAATGGCTCTGTCCATTGCTTTAGAAAAAGTATAAGTAAGCACTATGGAATGATAATTGGATGGGAGGCATTTCTCGCCCTTTTCAGCAACTGGCTGGATATGAGCAAAATTTCCAAGAAGAAAGGAAAAACCAGAGGAATAAAAAAGTGATGAAAAGAGGAGCGAGTTCAGGAATAAGGTTTTGAGAATAAGTGGAGAAAAATGCCATTGAGACCTAGCACTTTCTTGATACCGAGAATATTCAAAATTCTTCTGACATCCATTTTGATAGAAGACCAGAGGAGGTATTGAGTGGAGTGTACTGGAAACGGTAGAAGGTGACTGACCAAGATCATCAATATAAGAGTTAGGAGAAAGTAGGAAACTAGTAATTGAGCGCTTCATCTTTAGCTGAGGTGGCAATAGAACCAACAGATTTTTAACAGAGGTGAGTGTATAGATAGACAAAAGTTGCAGCCAACAGCTTTGGTAAGAGATAAGAATGTTCAACTACTGCTTAGACAAGAAGCAAGTTTTCTACTTTAGCCTGTTCAAAATCTAGTTTGGATTTATTAATAATGGCTTTACAATTGTTGCATGCTGTAGTTTAGACAGAAAATGAACCTGGAGAGTTGGATGCAACCTAATTGCAATATTAGCTTTAGTATTAGCCATATAGTACAAGGAAGCTATAGCCTTTTGCCACACCAGCAAAAAAAAAAGAAGTAAATAAGAAAATACAAATTATGCACTTCCCTTTTCTTGTAGGTAAATATCCAGTTAACAGATGAATTTCGTCAAACTGTCAGCCTCACCCAGATATGGAGATAACTCACTTGCGCTAGTATTAGTCATATAGTACAAGGAAGCTACAGCCATTTGCTGCACCAGCAAAAAAAAAAAAAAAAGAAAGGAAGTAAATAAGAAAATACAAATTATGCAACTCCCTTTTTATGTAGGTAAATATCCAGTTGACAGCTGAATTTCTTCAAACTGCCATCCTCACCTATGTGTGGAGATAACTCACTGGCTCTGGCTAAAAGAAAATTTTTGAACTAAACTAAATTGCTTCACCTATAATTTGAATTTACGGTCCCTAGTTCTGTAATTCTTTATAATGGTGAAATTCTGCCTTCGTTCATTTTACTACCCCTCTCAGAGCCTTATAAACCTGAATCAGATGTGCCTGGTGGCCAAGCTCTGTAGACCACAATGTCTTTCCTCACAGTAACCTTTTGCCAAACTCAGTGCATTTTAATTGCCCATCTTTGGACCCCTTCCATGCCTTTTTTCAGATGACGTCTCCATGCTTGGAAACAGTATTCCAAATGTGGACTTACAATTGCCTTATGCAGTGGGATTATGACACCATGGGCCTTTCTAGCCACCTGTTTACATTTCTCAGAGAACCATATCTGTCTGCTGTCCGTATTGTAAGCCAGATCCCTTTCTTATGCTATTCTTTTTTGTTAGTTGTTGGCGCATCAGCTTCTGTGGCTATAATGCACCTCCCAAAGTTTTTGTATTTTACTGTGATCCAAGCCCAAGGTGGGATTCGAACCCGCGACCTTTGAGTTGCCAGACAGGCACTTTATCCACCTGGCTAGCCCGGTCGGCCTTACGCTATTCCTTTTAATTAAACCCTACCAAGTGTATAAGTTATTTTGGGGTTGCTATTCCCCAAATGTAAGACCTTGCATTTTGCTGCATTAAAACACAGTTGCCATTTTTCTGACCATTCCAGAAGCCAGTTTTTAAGTCATCATGAAGGAGCACTTTTGACAGTCACTACAGATTAAGTGGGGTGTACTGAGATTGGTAGGAGGTGGTTTACCTAGATCATCAATATAAGCATTAGAAGAAAAGTAGGATACTATAAGTCAGCTTTATCTTTAGCTGAGGGGGTACTGGAACCATCATGTTTTAAATGAAGTGGGAGTATAGATGGATAAATTTGCAGTCAATAGTTTTGGAAAGAGACCACAGTGCCACAATTTGGGCAAGAAGCAAGTTTTCAACTCCAAGCCTGTTCAAAATCTAGTTCTGACTGATTAATAACAGCTTTACAATTGTTGAGAGCTTTAGTGTAGACAGAAAATGAACAAGGATATTTGGATGCAAGCCAATTGCAATACGCAATATTCTTATCTTGAACAGCCTTAGAACAATTATTGGAAAAAATTTGTTTACATTTTTTTAAATATGAGATTTTTCAGGAATTTCATTCTACAAGAATAATTTCACTGACACAATCTGAGCAAACGTTGATGTCACAAGATTTAAGACAGTAAACAAACCAAGAAAAAGATGAATAGAAATCTTGAATATTATCCCATTGTGCATTCCTATAATGCCAAACTCAAAGGAGGATTTCACAAAGGAGGATCAAAGGACGACACAAGTAATTATAGACCTCTGAGTTTAACTTCTGTTCCCAGAAAATTATGGAGGCACTGGTTAAAGAAGCACTGTAGGATCATCTAGACAAGACTTCAGTTATAGCTCGGACACAGCATGGTTTTGTTAAGGGGAAGTTTTGCCTGACCAATTTGATTGGATACTATGATGCAGTCACAAAAGAACTGGATGCAGGGAATAACTTTGATATTATATACTTGGATCTTAGAAAGGCTTTTGATACTGTTGCATATGAAAGACTGCTGCACAAATTGGAGCAGTGTGGCATTGGAGGCAAATTGCTGCTATGGATAAAGGGGTGGTTGAGGGGGAGAAGACAGAGAGTGGTAATCAATGGACACTGCTCATCGTGGACTAATGTTATTAGTGGAGTCCCTCAGGGTTCAGTATTGGGTTCATTATTGTTTTCTGTATTTATAAATGATCTTGATGATGGTATATCAAGCTTAATGTCCAAGATTGCAGACGATACGAAGGTTGGCAGGGTTGTCAAGGACACTACTGACACTATGCTGCTGCAACAGGATCTGGAAAGGTTGAGCAGATGCAGATGGGCTGAGAGGTGGCAAATGAAGTTTAACATTAACAAATGTAAAGTACTACATATGGGAAACAGCAACCCCAGAGCAACATATCAACTCTGTGGTACTACACTGACAGTGGTAGAGAATGAAAGGGACCTGAGGGTGGTTGTGCAGGCAGATATGAAGTTCTCTGAGCAGTGCAGATGGGCTGCAAGAGTAGCTCATAGTGTATTGTCAATGATATATAGGAATTTTTCTAGCAGGGATAAGGAGGTGATTATTCCCTTGTATAAGGCAATGGTCAGGTCACACCTTGAGTACTGTATATAGGTCTGGAGGCCTCATTTCAAGAAGGATGTAGAGATGCTGGAACGAGTACAGAGAAGGGCAACAAGATTAGTGAATGGAACAAAGGGGTGATCTTACGAAGAAAGGCTTAAGTTTTGCAAATTACAGTGTCTGGAGACTAGGCACCAGCAAAACGATGTGATAGAGGTGTATAAAGCCTTGAATGGTTTGAGCATGCTCAATGCTCATGGGATTCTTCCTCTTTCTCAGAATAATCACCTGAGAGGGCATAAATTCAAATTGAGGAAAGACAGATGTAGGATAGACGTGAGAAAATTTCCCTTTAGCCAGCGGGTGGTTGGTTGGTTGGTGGAACAGACTTCCATCCCTTGTCGTGGAAGTTGATAGCCTAAATAAGTTTAAGGCTCAGCTGGACAGGTATTTCGAACGAACAGAGGGGTGAAGTGGAAGTGGTTATTTTTTATTTATTTATTTTATTTTATTTATTTTTTTTGGCTGATGCTGCATAAGCTTGCTTTCTTGCATCAAACGCCTCTACTAATGCTAATGCTAAAAATGAGTCTGTACTCAAAGATCAATTGTTTAGCATTCCAATGTCTGAAGTCTAAAGGATGCCAGCAATGTATAAACTGATCAAGTCTGGTGATTCTTAGTACCCTCTGCTATTTAAGCTGGTCTTCCAGCTGCCATAGGTAGTAGCTTGCAGGCCTCAGGGCCATTTATCCTGTTGTGGAGCCAAGTTGAGGAAATGAACTATAATCTGCCTCACTAGTCCAGTGTGGGTAGGCAGATTTTGGATCAATTTAGTCTGATGTCTTAGCTTTGATCTGTCCATCATGTGTGATCCTGACAGGAATATATGCTCCTAGTGGCATAGTTCTCAGCTTCATTGACATGAGCAAACACATTCCTGCCACAATAAGGCATTGATCCATTGGAGTAGATGTTGCTATCTCAGCATCACAAAGTGGCAAATGACATCATTCATTGGTTGCTGCTAGGGATACCATGTGCTTGGATCTTGTCAGTGACCACAGAAATTTAGAGAGAGAGAGAGAGAGAGAGAGAGAGAGAGAGAGAGAGAATACAAAAAAACATCACTGTATTTAGTAGTCACATGTGCTTGAACCAGTCACTCAAACGCATTACATCTGTACCCTCACACTTGACTATTAGGCTACAGCACTAGGTCAAGGTTTCATTCCTCAACTATCTTGGGGAATTGCAAGTTTTCTAGTTCCTTTTTCCCCTATATGTTGAGTATTGTCCACTATCACAAAATGTCCACCGCCATCTTAGCAATGAACATTCTATAATACTCATTCATTTTTGATGATCACGGCAATTTGAATTTTTCAACCATTTTACTTAATTTACATTTATTAATAATTAATTAATCAAGTTCCTTTTACTGTATCACAAAACAAATTTAACTTGTTTGTTCTGTAAGTCATGCATTTCCTTCTACTGTAAAAGCTTTGTTATCTGGCATGCACAATAATTTTGGCATTCTGGTTATTTAAATTTCCATCAGCCTAGGAAATCAATGGAAAACAACAGTAAAACTAAAAACTTTTGGATATGTACCAAAATAACACATATTATACCAACCAACAATTTTATTATTTTTTAATAAATTAATTTGCAATAAATTTAAGAAAAATTAATTTTATTAAAAATAAAATAAAATTTTTAAAAAGCTATAATTATTTTATAGTGCTCTAATTCAGACTAAACATTTACTCATTCTTTTGATCAATATTGCAGGTACATGTAGATTGTAGAGGGTGTAACTGCAATCCTAATCAGCTAAAGAAGCCCATTTTTCATGGAAGGGGTCAAACTTCAGGATATAAAATCCAAATAACTATGGCAGGGCTTAGAATAAATGGAATGCACCAGAACAATCCTTCCAGTTTATGGTATATAGTAGTAGTAGTAGTAGTAGTGGCACTTGATGCAAGAAAGCAGTGTAGGAGCTTATGCAGCATCAGCCAAAAAAAAAAAAAAAAAAAAAATCACACCATACCCTCCAATTGCCTGTCCAGTTCCTCCTTAAATTTATTTAACCTATCAACTTCCACAACGACAGATGGAAGTTTGTTCCAGCAATTAACCACCCGCTGGCTAAAGGCAAATTTCCGCACATCTATTCTACATCTATCCTTTCTTAATTTGAACTTATGTCCCCGTAGGTTCGTATTCTGAACAAGTGGGAGGATCCCATCAGAATTCAGCGTGCTCAACCCATTCAAGGCCTTATAGACCTCAATCAGATCACCGCGCAGGTGCCTAGTCTCCAGCCACTGCAATTTGCAGAACTTAAGCCTCTCTTGGTAAGAGGATCCCTTCATTCCCCTCACCAATCGTGTTGCTCTTCTCTGTACACGCTCAAGCAAATCTACATCCTTCCTAAAATGAGGCCTCCAGACCTGTACGCAGTACTCAAGACGTGGCCTGACCATTGCCTTATACAGAGGGACAATCACCTCCTTTTCCCTGCTAGCAAAATTCCTATATATCATTGACAAAACCTCATGACCTGCCCTAGCAGCCTGTCTACATTGATCAGAAAACTTCATATCTGACTGCACAATTACTCCCAGGTCTTTTTCATTTTCTACCACCTTAAGTGTAGTACCACACAGTTGGTACGTTTCTCTGGGGTTACTTCTACCCATATGCAGTACTTTGCATTTGTCAAGGTTAAACTTCAGTTGCCACTTCTTAGCCCATCTGCCCAAATTATCTAGATCCTGTTGCAGTAGCACACTGCCATTACTGTCATTAACAACCCTGCCAACCTTCGTGTCATCTGCAAACTTCGACATTAAGCCTGATATACCTTCATCAATATCATTGATAAATATACAAAACAACAGTGGCCCCAACACCGAACCCTGTGGGACTCCACTAATAACATTAGTCCACGAAGAGCAGCACCCATTGATTACCACCCTCTGTCTTCTCCCACTTAACCATCCTTTTATCCATTGTAGCAACTTACCCTTAATACCATTCTGCTCCAATTTGTACAGTAGTCTTCCATGCGCAACAGTGTCAAAAGCTTTCCTGAAATCCAAGTATATGATATCAAAATTATTTTTTGCATCCAGTTCCTTTGTGACCACATCATAATAACCAATCAAATTTGTCAGACAAGACTTTCCCTTAACAAACCCATGCTGTGTCTGAATTATTGCTGCAGTCTTGTCTAGATGATCCTGCAATGCATCTTTAACCAGTGACTCCATTATTTTACCCGGAACAGAAGTTAAACTAACTGGTCTGTAATTATTCGTGTCACCCTTCGAACCTCCTTTGTGAATTGGGGATATATTTGCACATCTCCAGTCCGTGGGAACCTCTCCTGAGTCCAAGGATGCTCTCATAATTATGGCTAAGGGTTTGCTTAGTTGCTTTGCCGCCTCCTTTAATATAACTGGATAGATCCCATCCGCCCCAGGTGCCTTTCTTATGTTTAACTTCAACAATTTCTCCTCCACTTTGCTCTCAGTTATTACAAAATCATTAAGCACACTGCTACAATTTGATAACCTTCTTCCATTTTCAAACTGTAATGATTCCTCACGTGTGAATGTAGATGCAAAATACTCATTCAGTTTGTTTGCTATCTGAGCAGGATCATCAACAGTCGAACCATCGATGTCAAGTGGACCAATCATATTCAGCCTCTTCCTTTTAGAGTTTATATAAGTAAAGAAATCCTTGCTGTTTTTCTTAGCATCTTTTGCCAAAGATTTCTCGTAATCCGCCTTTGCCTGCCGAACCTCCTTTGTGACCTGATTACAGACTAGCTTATATCTGCTACAGGCTTCTGCGTCGCCTGATAATTTATATGCATCCCATGCATTTTTCTTCTCTGTCACGAGTCTCATTAGTTCATTTGATAACCATTTAGGCCTAAACCTTGAACAATATTTCTTCATCGGTATGAAAAGTCTAGTATATATATATTAGTAATGCTGTGTATAGACATTAACTACCTTCTGTTCTATTATCCTGATGATGTTCAGTTTTGTTGTTGTTGTTATTTGGTTTTTAGGAGCATTAGCAACTAAGGCCATATTGCTCCGGGGATATGCGGTGGTCATTTTCTGACCTTTCCGCATCCTCCGTATTTGGTGGTCATGGGCTCGAACCCCGGTCTGATCAAAAAGCGTGTGCTACGCACTGCTGCTCCTGCCCACCTGGCTACGGAGGCGCCATTCAGTTTTGTACAACCGAGCCTTGAATTACGCCATTTAATTTTCACAAGCCAACTAGAAAATGGCCAAATCACGATGGTAAACATTTTAATAACAAGTGCAACCAAACCAAACTGTAAATAATTATTTTAAGTTCCCTTAATGCGATATGTAACATTTATAAATATATATTATATGTTCTAGAATATATATGTTTATCTTGCAAGGGCAAGACAAAGAATATAGATGTTATTTAGTGTATTATGAAATATCAATATCCAAAGTCTGAAATGTCAGTGAGAGTGCAGTATTATTTAACTTATTGGTTTTATCTTTTTGGTATAAACAGGTTTATGCCATTTGTCAAAGCATATAAAAAAAACAAAAACTACGAAGTTGCATTTGCCTTGGATAAAAGCAATGCAGGTGGGTGGATTATCCATGCCGCCTACACATGATGTGAACAACACATCAGCAATGTATAAAAATTCTGCTGAAGAAAAATACATTTGCTGAAATTTATGAAATTGTGAATTTGTGCCTTTTTTTAACAGTGAAAGTTTTAAGCATGATATCATTGGAGTTAGTATAACACAAAAGTGACATAGATGAAACTTACTCTTCTTCTTCACTTCATTTATAATGCTTTGTATAAGTGGAGCATCTCTGTTTTTTTATTCATTTGAACACTTTTGTTTCTTATCATTAAATATTAAATGTGTCAATTTATATGATTAAAATTAAGGGAAAATATAAAAGCCAAAAAAAATCTGAAAAATGTTTCAGATAACTGAAATTTCAGATAGCTAGAATTTTACTCTCCTATTCAATTACATATATATATATATATATATATTTTTTTTTTTTTTTCATGTTTTGCATATATATGTATTTATAGTTCATTCCTTCCTCCTACCAAAATTTTTGGCCTGATGATAGGATTCTACAATGACTACAGAAGCACAGTATACAACATATAATTTTTGTAATTGTTCGTGCTAGATAAAGGAGTTCGTAACATTCATCCTGAAATTATACCAATAAACTGAAGCAATTCTATGTGTGTATTTAAGATTTCTTCATCAAAACATTTTAGTAATATGATATCAATAAAAAAATCATTAGCCATATTATTCAAATGCCATGAAATAAGTAATAACATTACATTTCTGAGTAAATGAACCTACCTCCTTCTTGTCTATAAACTGTAACCATTACAGTGTTTGAACTTGCCACCATATTGTGCAAAGTAATACTTTGCTATATATGAAGGGGGGAAAAAAAAAAAAAAAAAAATATATATATATATATATACAGTATATTAATATACTAACGAAATAAAATTAATTCTATTTAATCAATATAAAGTTTTCATAAGCTCTGATTTATTTGTTCTCGATGAAATAAAAGAGCCAAAACAAAACCAATAATAACAAAGAGGATAAAACGTTCATTACTGATAGTGGATACACACACTCACACACACATCAGCCAAGCAGCCATTTAAGTTCAGGGAAAACTGATGACTGCTACTGAATTTTATCCCTCTCATGGGCACATCAAAAAAAGTTTAAGCAGCAGGCATGTTGGTGTATGCTGGTCGCTAATCAGTTTTTCCAATATAAAGGCAAAAAATCAATTAATAAGGTGCACTTCCACTACACTGAATGATAAGAACAAATAATATCTTTAATAGCAGCAGCCCTGCTATCCAAAAAAATCCTTACAGCCAAATTTAGACAAAATAAATAACATTAGTAATAAAGTAATATATAAAGAAGGAAAGGACTGCACCAAACTGGCCCACTAAAAATAACTTTGTTTTTGTTGCACCTACTAAATTTCAGGGTGCCTCCGTAGCCAGGAGCAGCAGTGCATAGCACACACTTCTTGATTAGACCGGGATTTGAGCCCGCGACCACCAAATACAGAGGATGCAGAAAGGTCAGGGAATGACCACCACAAATCCCTGAAGCAATATGGCCTTAGTTGCTAATGCTCCTAAAAACCAAATAACAACAACAACAACTAAATTTCACTCTGAAGTAAAACAAATTTATCACGAAAATGCGTGAAAATTATGCAAATTACATCACTTCCTTAATGACACTAATGCAGTCACGAATGCTGATTCTTGATGTGAAAACACCTTTGGCGGCATCTACTAAATTTTGGTCCAACAGTCAGTGTTCGGCCCATTGGCGAAAATGTGAAACAGAAATCACGAAAATTACGTCACTTTCTAAATGACACTAATGCAGTCACTAATATTGACTTGGATATAGTAAGTAGTGGGTGTGACAATAAAACGTTGCATCGTTATTTCAGACTGAAATAAAACTGATGAACAATACAAGTTGAACGAACATTTATGTCATTTAGGAAGTAGCGGGCATGAGCTACTTCCTAAACTCATGCCTGCTACTTCCTAAATGATGCTAACTCAGTCACTAAAGTTAATTCGGTAGAGTAAGTAGCAGGTATGAGCATAAAACGTTACGTTGTTCATAACTTCAATCCGATTTTAAAGCAGTTCTGATTTTCGTCAAAGATGTTTTCATATAAAACATCTTTCGTGCATAGAAGGTACACAAATGCTTTTTTTAAATGGTGATCGGCAGAAGAAAAGAAACAAAAGTATCAGCAGAATGTATAGCATTCTAGTACTGTGTGTGTGTGTGAGCCAAAAATCACCATAATTCAAGAAAGAAAAGCTTATACAGCACCAGCCAAGAACAAAAAAATTTAATTTCCCCATTTCTTCCAATAATCTGAAACTTTCTTAAATTTAATCAAACTGTCCACCTCCACAAAATTAGGTGGAAGTTTATCACAACTGATCAGTCTTTGGCTGAATATGAATTTATGCACATTAATTCTGCAGCCATTCTTTTCCACATTAAATTTATGCCCCTTCTGTGTTTCATCTAAGAAAAGGTAAAGATGCCATAAGTATTTAGTTTAGTTAACCCTATTAAAGCCAGATAACGAGTTTCCAGAGGGTGCAATTTACAGAACCCCAGTTGTTCTTTGTAAGAATATCGCCTTGTGCCCTCAACCTTGTTGCTGTTCTCTCTACCCTTTCCAACAGATCTATATCCTTAAAATGAGGCTTCCAAAAACCTGTATGCAGTATTCCAGATGTGGCTTAACTATTTCCGTATACAATGGGATAATCACCTCTTTGTACAGGCTGGCAAAGTTCCCATAATATTATTGACAGAATTCCACAGGATGTCCTAACAGCTTGTTTGTAATGCACAGAGAATTTCATGGTGTAGTCCACAATTACTACTAGATCTTTTTTCATACTCCACTAACTTACAATTGGTACCACCCAAACTGTATATTATTCTGAGATCAGCATGTATTTCCCTCCTATCGTGTCTGGGCAGAATTGCAGACACTTTCAAATTCAATCTTAACTTGAAACTTTTTGCCAAAATTGCCCTGCACTTGTTAAATAAGTGCAGGGCAATGTTGTGCCTTTTGTGCCCCTAAAAGATGTTATCTGTTGTACATCATATACTTTTGCCTCTTGTAGATGTACCTTGGTCCTATTCCACCTATCCTTCTTGCACAACATATTTCCCATTTCCCTGACAGTAGACAATAACTACCTCCTGAGGGACCAGCCAATCTGCCTTGTAGATTGCCATTGTTATGCCTGATGCACAAGTGTGAGCTCTGTTACTGAGTTGAGCAGTCGAGAGCTTGATGGGCTCCCCATTTTAATTCCTTTGAGTGCAACTACCCTACTCTTCAAACACTCATAAACACCCATCAGAGCACTGAGTTGGCACCTAATTTCTTCACACCAAACACACACACACACAAAGACACCCCCCCCCCCTGGCTGTATTACATTCTGTTCCAGAAAGGTCTGCAAAAAAAGATTAAGTTCTGAAAATTGCAGCATCTGGAAACTAGGCGCCTGCAAGATCTGATTGAGGTATTTAAGGATTTGAACGGATTAAGTAGTTAAATGCTGATAGCACCCTTCCTCTTGCTGAGACAACATACATGAGGGGGCATAAATTTAAATTAAGGATGGTTTCAGAACAAATGCATGGAAATTTTATTTTAGCTAGCAGGTAGTTAATTGTTGGACCAAACTTCCATTGAATGTTGTGGAAATAGCTAGATCAATTCTTAGAGGGGATGGGCAGATGATTTGGGAAGTGTTTGTTTTATCCTTTCAATGATGCTGTATAAGCATGCTTTCTTTGCATCATTTTCCACTATTAATACTAATAATCTGCTGTCAAAGAAGCTCTGTATCCCCCTTCTCATTTTCTTCTTGTAATACTACTGCTGCATTAACAGCACAGCCTGACTTTTGCATGTCTTTCAAATCCTTACAAATGTCATTGACTTAACTAACCTAACTGTGCTCATATCAATGTCAAGTCCCCACAATATTCTTCAAATAAATTCTCTGCATTCAGGAACTCAATAACACACTACTGCTGCATAAGTACATCAGAGAAACCCCGCTATTTTCAGACTGCCACAAGCCTGGTGTACAGTACTGACACCATTACATTTTGTATGCACAATCACATGAAAAGGGAAAACACTTGGAAGCATTAGATAGTTAAAAAATAAAAGAAATTAATGAAAGCTATGATGTAAACATATTCCAGTATTAGGTTATTCTAAGCAAAGACCATGAAAGAGTTTTATGAATAACATTCTCAACACATGTGAAGTATGTTCAACATCCTTATGTTTGTATCTATAATGAATTCTTGAAATTTAATTAAATTAAAAGACAAAAAAAATAATATTAACAACTTAATCAACAGACCTGAAGTAAGCTCTACCAATTTAACAAAAGAGGAACATTTAAAGGCCATATTCTGAAAATAGTCCCATCCTAAACAATTAGGGAGTAAGTAATGATCATAAACTAATAAATTTCAGCTTGGAGGTCACTGCAATTGCATGAACTGTTGTGTGATACAATTAATTAATTCTCATGATATAACCATGAAAGATCCATCTTTTGCTAAAAGAGGTATGAGCATTCATAAAAAGAAATTTGTAATTAAAATATCACAATATTTTGTTCACCTAATTTAATTCTTTTAAATTTTAATATAAATATAAAATTCACAGTTTTTTTGATAACAATTTAGTTAATTCTTTTTGTTTCACCTGAGAATTGAGAGGCACAAAAAAATTAGCAAACTTACCTTTTTAGTTTCATAAAGAGACACAAGGATAGAACCAAGTGATATTATAAAAATACAGGTAGCATAGTAGTAATAGTTATCAGTGGTCCAAAGAATAATGCTAGCAACTTGGAAAATATAGAATGGATTCAGGATCTGAAAACCAAGAAAGAATACAAGAAATTAGCAAAAAACTAAATACTTAAATCACATGATATTGTCATAGAGACAATTAATGTTTTAATCAGCTTTTTCAAGAAAAAAAAAGGGAGGGAGAAGGGGAATTTATATTTATGGGGGAAAAATTGCAATCTAATTTAGAGGTGATATCGATGTTCTTCTCTGTCGCTTCATAACTATTCTTTACTTCTTTTTACTTTAAAAACTAACAAAAAATAGTTTACCTTCAATTAGGTGCCTATATCTTATTATTAAAGATAAAGCTATGATAAAAACTATTTTTGTATATCTTAATTTGCAATTATGTCTTACATTATTAGATTGTTATAAAAAAATATATATATTAGTCAATTGTTCCTCTACTTTTGAGTCATCACATTACCTCATTATATTCATTTGTGGACTATAATCTTAAGCCATGTGTTGTTTGTGAACTATGGAATATAATATAAACAGAGAGACAGAAACCTTGTTTAGGATTTTCACTATTGCTGCTGCTGCTGCTACTAGAGCTGTCTGTCTTGAATGTGCAAACATGACAACAATATTTACAGATGAGAACCACTACATAAAGCCGTGAATTAGGGTTGAATTTGAAAGTGTCTGCAATTCTGCCCAGAGACGATAGGAGGGAGTATATGATGAGAGCCTTGTCGATCAATTCGGCCCTGGAAAGATTGTGCAAGGCTCAAGGGGTAGAATTTTTTTCTGCCTGGTCTGTACTTGTTAACAGGAGTGACTGCTTCTACAGGGATGGGATACACTTAAATAGAAAGGGTGCAAGAATATTTGCTGATGCTATCAAGGCAGTGTTAGGTGGGTCGGAAAACTGCTAGCTTGGGGGGTTACAAGGACCAATAGATTAACAGTAGCCACTGGCAGAGGTGAAAGTGATTCTTGCACTGCTTCTATTGGAATGAACAGAAGCCTGGAAAACAAGATGCAGGATGTTTCAGAGACTGCTGGGAGTCATTGCAGTACAAGTAAACACATGGGTTGTGTTAGAGTAGCTAAGAATAGAAACAGGTGCATGTATACTTGCGTTTACATCAATGCTAGGAGTTTGGTAAATAAATTTGATGAATTTGAGGTATTGCTCAAAGCATCAAAGGCGAATATTGTTGGGATATCAGAGACGTGGTGTCACACAGATATAAGGAATACAGAACTGGAATTTGGGGAGTACAACATCTACAGAAAGGATAGACAGGATAGGAAGGGAGGAGGGGTTATGCTATTAGTTAAGAAACACATAAAATCCAAGGAAGTGAAGCCAGTCGACATCGCTGGGCAGTGCAGTGTCGAGTCAGTTTGGTGTGACATAAGCATTGGGAGATCAAAATTGAGAGTAGGAGTGTGCTATAGGCCTAATGACTCTGATGAGTATAATAAGAAACTGTACAGGGAAATAGAGTGGGCCAGTAAATCAGAGAGTCTTATAATGGGAGATTTTAATTTCCCAGATATTGACTGGAATTTGTGGGTTGGCCATTTAATTTATTGGTCTTGTAATTTATTGGATGATTGTTTTCTACATCAGCATGTTCAGGAGGCAACTAGAAGGAGTAATATACTTGATCTAATTATTAGTAGTGATTCTTCATGCATTAAGAATCTGCAGATAAAGGAACCACTAGGTGGCAGTGATCACAGTGTGCTGAAGTGGGATTTACTCAAAGAGGTAACCACTATCAGGGGTAAAGGGAAGGGTTATTGTTTTCGTAAAGGCGACTATGATGGTCTGAGATAGTATTTAAAATCTATACAGTGTGACCAACTGATGATGTTACCAACAGCAAATTCAAAATGGGAAGCATTCAAAGAACTTATCTTGGAAGCTACTAGGCTTTACATACAAACTGAGAAATATTGTTCAAGGTTTGGGCCTAAATGGATGTCAGATGAACTAATGAGACATATGGACAGGTGTTAATTTATATGGGACACACATAAATTAACACGTGACACAGAAGCCTATGATAGATATAAGCTGGTCTGTAACCAAGTCACAGGGGAGGTTAGGCAGGCAAAGGCAGATAATGAGAAATCGTTGGCAAAGGATGCAAAGAAAAACAGCAAAGAGTTCTTTACTTATGTAAACTCTAGAAGGAAGGGGATGAATCAGATTGGTCCACTGAATATTGATGGTTCAACTGTTGATGATCATGCTCAGGTGGCTAACAAACTAAATGAGTATTTTGCATCTACATTCACACATGAGGAGTTATTCAGGGAGGGGGGAATGCCAGGGGTGAATTAAACTCTGGCAGTGAGCTAGATGATTTTGTAATAACTGAGAAGAAAGTGGAGGAGAAATTGTTCAAGATAAACATAAAAAAGACACTTCAGGTGGATGGGATCTATCCAGTTATATTAAAGGACGTAGCAAAGGAAGTAAGCAAACCCTTACCCATAATTATGAGAGCTTCCTTGGACTCAGGGGAGCCCCATGACTGGAGATGTTCAAATGTGACCCCAATTCACAAAGGAGGATCAAAGGGCGACACAAGTAATTATAGAACTGTTAGTTTAACTTCTGTTCCAGGGAAATTAATGGAGGCACTGGTTAAAGAAGCACCGCAGGATCATCTAGACAAGACTTCAGTTATAGCTCGGACACAGCATAGTTTTTTTACGGGGAAGTCTTGTCTGACTAAATTGATTGGATACTATGATGTGGTCACATAGGAACTGGATGCAGGGAATAACTTTGATATCATATATCTGGATCTTAGAAAGGCTTTTGATACTGTTACACATGGAAGACTGCTGCGCAAATTGGAGCAGAGTGGCATTGGAGGAAAATTGCTGCTATGGATAAAGGGATGGTTTAGTGGGAGAAGACAGAGCGTGGTAATCAATGGACACTGCTCATCGTGGACTAATGTTATTAGTGGAGTCCCTCAAGGTTCAGTTTTGGGTCCATTGTTGTTTTCTGTATTTATAAATGATATAGATGATGGTATATCAGGCTTAATGTTAAAGTTTGCAGACGATACGAAGATTGGCAGGGTTGTTAAGGACACTAATGACAGTACGCTGCTGCAACAGGATCCAGAAAGGTTGAGCAGATGGGCTGAGAGGTGGAAAATGAAGTTTAACATTTACAAGTGTAAAGTACTACATATGGGAAGCAGTAATCCCAAAGTAACGTATTAACTCTGTGGTACTACACTGACAGTGGTAGAGAATGAAAAGGACCTGGAGGTAATTGTGCAGGCAGATATGAAGTTTTCTGATCAGTGCAAACAGTCTGCAAGAGTAGCTCATGGTGTCTTGTCAATGATATACAGGGATTTTTCTAGCAGGGATAAGGAGGTGATTATCCCCTTGTATAAGGCAATGGTCAGGCCACACCTTGAGTACTGTATACAGGTGTGGAGGCCTCATTTTAAGAAGGATGTAGAGCTGTTGGAAGGAGTACCTAGAAGGGCAACAAGATTAGTGAATGGAACGAAGGGTTGTTCTTACGAAGAAAGGCTTAAGTTTTGCAGATTACAGTATCTGAAGACTAGGCACCTGCGAGGTGATCTGACTGAGGTGTATAAAGCCTTGAATGGTTTGAGCATGCTCAATGCTGATGGGATTCTTCCTCTTGCTCAGAATAATCACCTGAGAGGGCATAAATTTAAATTGAGGAAAGACAGTTGTAGGATAGATGTACGGAAGTTTGCCTTTAGCCAGCAGGTAGCTGATTGGTGGAACAAACTTCCATCTTTTGTTGTGGAAGTTGATATCCTAAATAAATTTAAGGCTGAGCTGGACAGTTGTTTGGAACGAACGGAGGGGTGAAATGGGAGCGGGTTTTTTTTTTTTTTTTTTTTAATTGGCTGATGCTGCATAAGTTTGCTTTCTTGCATCATATGCCTCTACTAATGCTAATGCTAATTTGCTTCCAGTATGAGTGTTGCGATTGTCCAGTATTTTTTTTTATAGGAAGCATAAATAGTGCAATATGATTTCAGTAATTGAATTGCCTTAACAACTAAGTACTATTAAGTATTGTACTTGAACTGGTATTGAATGTCTCACAAATTGAATGATTTTATATATTGTATGTACATAGAAAAAGTACATACAGTCTAAGAAATATGTAAAACAGAAAGAAATTAGTGCTTGAAATTTATTAATAGAACATGACGTATATGTTCCAATGCACCATCTGCAATGCTTGATTTATATTATAATCTCTAATTAGAGATTTTTTCTTTTTCTTTTTTTAAGTCCAGCTAGCCTATTTGCTTCTACAACCATCCTTGTAGAAATACTCACAAATTTCTGGATTTTTGATTATTCCAGATTTTTTTTTGGGGTTTTTCTATAATAATAACACAGTGATACACTTTAAAAAATATCCTGGCTTCAACTTATAATATATACTTGCACACTAATTAAAACCCTTCCATAGAATATGACCAATCAAGGGTTTTTCTTCCTTCACTATTGCTGCCCGCAAGTCAATAGGTTCTTCAATAGACAATTCCTTCTCTTCTTCCTCTGTTAACTCCTCCACGTCATTGGCATCAACCTCCAACTGAAGTAGCTCTGCAACCTTTACAATCTTATCTGTAACTTCATCATATGACTCATCTTTTTCAAATCCTTCGAAGTTTTTTTATGTGCCGTGGGCATATTTTCTTCCGTGCGCCATTTAAACAACTTTTAATAATTTCTGCCTAGGCCTTATTAATGTTTAAGATGGCATGGTAAATATTGTAAGATCTCCAAAGTTCTCTTTACGCAAAATTTTTCTCGTCTATTGCAGACAATGCCTAAACAAATGTTGTGCATAAATAGTATGCTTTTATATTCGCAATAACACCCTGATCCATAGGTTGGATGAGTGAAGTCGTGTTTGGTGGTAGAAATATGACTCTCAAGTTCGAAATGAAATCTTCTAGATGCATAGGATGTCCAGGAGCAATATCTAATAGAAGCAAAATGTTGAAAGGAACGTCATTGTCTATACAATATTTTTCAACTTCAGGAATGAAGCAGCATTTAAACCAATCGTCAAAGAGAGATATTGTTATCCATGCTCTTGGTCGATCGGAAATGCATGGGTAGGGTAGTTATTGTTTGTTTTCTTTGGTTAGTTGTTGGCGCATCGGCTTCTGTGGCCATAATACACCTCCCAAGGTTTTTGCAGTACTCTGATCCAAGCCCAAGGCGGGATTCGAACCTGCGACCTTTGGGTTGCCAGGCAGGCACTTTACCCACCAGGCTAGCCCGGTCGGCAGTAGGGTAGTTATTGATGCCCTTAAATGCATGAGGATTTCCAGAATGGTACACAAGCAGTGGTTTTAATCTGTAATCTCCCGCTGCATTAGCCCCAAGCAAAAGCGTGGCCCTATCTTTTGATGCCTTGAAACCTGGCATTGTATTTTCCTCTTTGGCAATGTATGTTCAATCCGGCATTTTTTCCCAATACAGAGCAGTCTCATCAATGTTAAAAATTTGCTGCGTTGAATAGCCACCTTCATCAATGATTTTTTCCAACACATCACAAAATTTCTCTGCAGCTGCAGAATCAGCACTGCATACTTTAACATTGTGGAAATCAGAGCAATGCTTGAACCTATTAAACCACCCGTTGCTTGCCATGAACTTGGGTTGGGTTTGCCATACTTATCCTTAATATCTTTATAAATACTTGTTGCTTTTGCTTGAATGGTCATTAACCTCAGGGGCACTCGCTTCTGAATCTGATTTCCCATTCATATTATTAACAGCTGTTCCATCTTCGATATAGCACCTGAATGCTGTTTTGTGATCACAGTTGATCTTAAGTGTGTTGATCCTTTCACATGTTCTTTTATACGCACACTGTCCTTTAAAATAGTATTCACTGTTGAAGCAGCGAGACCTAATTCCTTTGTAATAGATGACAAATTTGTCCTGCTTCCTACTTCTTAATCATTTTCATCTTCATTTCTAAATCAACTTTGTTTCATTTCCTGGCACTGCCAGCACTTGCACTTTCTGTTGGTCTCTTTCCCTTCACAATTGTAATAAGTAAATAGGAATGAAGAGAAGATTTTGAAAATTTGTTTTTTATATAATTGAAGATTTCAGTGAAGGGGAAAGCATTTCACCATAATAACATAAAAATTCACACAATTGTTATCGGTATTATCACAAATGCAATAAGATTGAGTTTACTACCCATTTATAAGAGATTGCACAAACAGTTTGCTGTCATATACGTAAACCACCCTGTTTATTTAAAATTAAGTACATACATTCAAAAAGATTACTCTCATTATTCCAAATTAACCATCAAGTAATTACCTAAAGTTAACCTAGCAAAACTGACATAGAGATTACAGAAACGGGTATGTATAATACATTCCTCTAGTATGGCTATATGTCTGCTCAAAGCCCTTGAGGAAGTAGCAGAGGTATGGCCATGAGGGAGAATGTTAATTTTCACTAACTTTAGCTAATGTTCTCCAATTTCTCCATCTTTCTCTAATCTTTTTAAATTTACATTAATTTGTTGTTTTTATATGTATCTATGTTATATATTTATATATAAGACTATCCATACCAGGACTAGATTTATACATAACTAGCGGGTTGGTGGGGTGTCACTACAAGTTTGATGCTCCCAAGTAGTACCATAATTTAATAAGTAATAATGTATAAATAAGTTAAGTACATATATAACCTGGTCCATAAAGATTTTAAAAACAACATTTTGGAATTCAAAAGTACATCACCAAGGGTGTCAAGACTAATACTCAAGATTTCTAAGAGGTACGAGCTAAAGATTATAATGATTTATGCACCGACATCGAGCCATGATGATGAAGAGGTTGAAGAAATGTACACTGAAATTGAGTCTTCTAGATGAGCAGAAAACCCACTACACTATCATTATGGGGGACTTCAATGCTAAGGTTGGAAAAAGGCAAAACAGTGCAGAAAGAGGAACTATAGGAAATTTTGGAATTGGTGAAAGAAATAAAAGAGGTGAAAGACTTGTGGAATTTGCAGAATCTCAAGGAATGTCAGTAATGAACACTTTTTTCAAGAAAAGGGTGAACAGAAAGTGGACATGGAAGAGTCCAAATGGATTAACAACTAATGAAATCGACTTCATCCTCACTAACAGAAGATATATTGTGACTGATGTTACCATCCTGAATAAGGTAAATGTTGGAAGTGATCACAGAATGGTAAGATGTACACTTGATATAGATGTAGGAAAGGAAGGAAAGGTAAAAACTGACTCGAGTAAATAATACAAAGGTCTTTGAGATAACAGAAGAGGAGAAAAAGCAGTATGTACTGGAACTTAAGAACAAGTATGAGCTTCTGCAGACTGCTGAGGACCGAGATATCGACGAGGAATATTACAACTTTTTGAAAGTGATAAAGCCCAAGAAACCTATAGGGAAACAGAAATCCAAAGCGACAAATGAAGAGCAAGAAAAACACTGACAGGGAGAAAATTGAGTATACTGAGTTATGCAAAGCCATTAGAAAGAGACTCAGAAAGGACATAAGAAGATTTAACACAAGAAAAGTAGAACAAGCATTAAGGGAAAACAAAGGATTTAAATCAGCAGCCATGAGCAGTAATACAGAAAGACAAATGATACTGAAACTGAAGAATAGCGATGGTGTACTTATAAACAGCAGAGAAGGCATAGTTCAAATAGCAGAAGACTACTATAGAGAATTATACAAGGAGCGAGGGAATGATACCAGCAGTGGGAAAGATGGATTGCAAAGTAGCAACACATACGACATACCCGATATTCTTCCTGATGAGGTAGAACATGCATTGAAGAAAATGAAGAATCGGAAAGCCCCGGGGGAAGATGAAGTTACTGTAGAGTTGTTAAAATTGGGAGGAAGAGACATAACACAAAAACTGGCAAGGCTCTTCACAAAGTGCATTAGAAAAGGTGCGATGCCTAAGCAGTGGAATAATGCAATCATAGTTTTGCTGCATAAGAAAGGAGATAAATCAGAAATTGGAAATTATAGACCAATTAGCTTGTTATCCCATATCTACAAGTTGTTCACAAGGGTCATTACTAACAGATTAGAAAGAATACTTGATGAGAATCAACCGAAAGAGCAAGCTGGCTTTGGGACAGGATTCTCAACTATGGATCACCTTCACTTAATATCACAGCTAATGGAGAAAGCAAATGAATATAAAACACCATTATGCCTGGCATTTGTGGATTATGAAAAGGCATTTGACTCCATACAGCATAAGGCAATGTTTCGGGCACTGGAAAGACAAGGCATAGATACTCCATATATTATGATTTTGAATAAAATATATGAGAGTGCTACATCCTTTATTAGACTAGACAAAGACAGTAGCAAATTTAAAATCAAGAAAGGAGTTCGACAAGGAGACACAATATCTCCGAAGCTGTTTACTGCTGCCCTTGAGGAAGCTTTCAGAAGATTAGACTGGTCGCAGAAAGGAGTCAATGTGAACGGAGAGTACCTAAACCATTTACGATTTGCAGATGACATTGTGGTCATAAGCCATGATCCCAAAGAATTAGAGGAAAATCTTAATCAGTTATGCACAGTTAGTAAGGATTTTGGACTAAATATGAATATGGCTAAAACAAAAGTAATGATGAACAAGTATGCCACGGAAAGGGAAATAATGATTGAAGGAGCAGTAGTTGAAAAGGTGGAGTCATATACAAAGGGTACTAGGAAAGTTTTGCAATACAGCTTTGTTTATTTAATTTTTTCAAAGTAATTTCCTTTACATTCAATACACTTCTCCATCCTCCGAAACTAATCTTTAAACCTGTTCTGCCAAGTTGCACTAGGGAGTAAAGCACACTCGTTGTCCCAAGCCCGTAGAAGGTCCTCATCACTGGAAAACCGCCTCTTTTAGCTTCATTTTCACATGCGGGAACAGTGCAAAGTCGCAGGGAGCAAGGTCTGGACTGTAGGGAGGGTGCTCGAGAAGTGTCAGTCCTGTCGTGGTCAAATATTCGGTGCAGGCTTTGGCGCGGTGAGCTGCAGCATTATCATGATGGAGGTACCAGGTGTCCATTCCTGACTTTGGCCGCAGGTTCTTCATAGAGCCAATGACTTTAGGCAGGCATTGTTCAGTATACCATTTAGCTGTGACTGTCTTTTGCGTGTCCAAAACGACACGTTCCACAATTCCACTCGATTTGAAAAATACAGCTATCATTTTCTTCCTTACAGATCGGGATTTTCTGACAATTACGGGTGTGTCGTCATCATCAAAGACCCAAACTTTGTTTTGAGCCTTGGTCGGCAGATCGTAATAGTACAGCCAAATCTCGTCACCTGTCACGATGTTGTTCACATACCGAGATTGTCCCTTATCAAACTTTTTTAACATCTCCCGGCACCAAGTCACACATCGTGTCATCTGCTCTTCAGTCAGTTGATGCGGCACCCAGAGAGAACAAAGTTTCTTCACGTGCAAATGATCTTGCAGAATCGAACGAATTGCTGGTGCATTTAGGCCCAAAGTATCCTCTATCTGTTGGTAGGTCACTCGCCTGTTTTCGTCAAGCATTTTCCTCACAGCAGTAACGTTTTCCTCCATAACTGACGTTCGTGGCCTTCCCGGCCTCTCAGAATCCTCCAGAGTAAAATTTCCCCTTTGGAATTCTCTATACCACCTGAATATCGTTGTACAATGTGGACAATCATCATCTAGTGCAAGAGTCATTTCTTCTAAGCACTGGTCTATGGTTAAACCACGCACGAAATTATACCGCAAAACTGTCCTTATCTCATTTCGTGACCACGATGCCATCGCAAGCACTTTACACTCACTACTAATGAATAACTGAGCCCATCGACTTGGTGCGGCGGCTACTATGCACGTATGAACATGTCTCAACATGCAACAACAAGCAGCTTCCTGTGATTCATTGTTGCATCATATTGCAAAACTTTCCTAGTACTCTTTGTACTTATCTGGGACAAGTTATTAGCTGTAATAATGATAAATGGCTGGAAGTCAAGAGAAGAATAAATTTTGGATGGATAGCATTCAGGAAATATAGTCACATACTGAAGAGCAATATCCCAGTTTGCCTGAAACGTAAAATAATGAATCAATGTATACTCCCCACCATGACATGGAAGTGAAACTTGGGCACTCACCAAAAGAATGGAAGAGAAGCTAAAAACTACACAGCGAAGAATGGAAAGAATTATATTGGGAATCAGACTGTTAGATAAGAAGAGAAACACATGGATTAGGCAGCAAACTCAAGTAAAGGACATTCTTATCAAAACTAAAGAACTAAAATGGTCTTGGGCAGGACACATAGCTCGAAGACATGATGACAGATGGACTAAGAAAATAACAGAATGGTACCCAAGAGGAGCTAGAAGAAAACCTGGAAGACAAAGGCGGAGATGGATAGATGAAATTCATGAGTTTTTGAGTAGTAAATGGATGGCCAGTGTTCAAAACAGAAGGAACTGGAAAGTTGCTGGAGAGGCCTTCATCCTGCAGTGGATTGAAAATGGCCGATGATGATGATGATGACATATATAACCCATGCATGTGTAATGTCTAATTGTCACAGGACAATAGCATTAACATAGGAGCCAATACCCTCATTTACGCTATTTAATATTTAAATCTATTTGTCATTAGACATAATTCCAATATATATATATATATATATATACACACACATGTATATAAGCATAATGAAATAGTTAAAAAATAAAAAATGGTACAAAATATAATATGAAAATTAAGAAAATAAATATCAATTTAGAAAATCCAATTCAAAATAATAAATCAATATTAAAATTTAAAGCCAATTACATAAGAATTTACCGGCACCCCCCTCATAAGATACCAATTCCAAATTACGTGAAATATCACAAATAGAGACTAAACTAACTACAATAAAATAAGACCAAAATAACAAAAATAGACTGACCATTATGCCCCATATCAACAGAGGACCAGAAGGCCAATAATGGTCAGAAAATTGCTGCATTTCAATTGCTACACAAATCGTCACAAAGGCGAACCGATCGAAGGATCAGACGCCACCCGATCCTCCAATTGAACCGCCAATGCAGAAGATTTGAATAGCAGTGGTCCTTATGCAGCAAAAAATAAAAATACAGAACAGACAGACTAGCACTCCAGCACAAAGCCATACCACTGACAATGTAAGCTTAACCAGTTTATATAGACAAATAAATAAAATATTATAGATACAATTTTTAGTCTTACCTTTTCTTTTCCCTCCCTGTTGATTAACTATTATGTTTAAATTTATTATTTTTCACTCAACAGTTTTGCCATGCTACTGGCATTAATTTTGATTTAATATTTAATATCAGTTATATATATATATATTCCCCCCCCCTGAAATTTAAGACTGTTGTTCATTTAAAAAGAAGAGAATTGTAGCATATATATTTCATTAATTAGATAGTATGAATCAGAGCTTTAATGCTAAATATGCTCTACGCTGATATTAATATTTGTAAAGTAATAAGAGGAGTTTACCTCAATATAATATGTAGAACACTTCCGTATGAGACTCTCCAGAAATTAAAACAAAAAAAATCAAAAAACTTACATTAGATTAAAAAATAATTAAAAACCATTTGATTATTTTCATTAGATTCTTTTTAATATATTTAATTGAGTTAAATTGATTTTTAATTATGTTAAATTAGTTTTTAATTATTTTTTACTCTAATGTAAGGGTTTTGATTTTTTCGTTTTCATTTCTGGAGAGTATCATACGGAAGTGTTCTACGTACTATATTGAGGTAAACTCCTCTTATTATTTTACAAATATTTCCTTAATAGAAAGTAGAATAATAAGAAATCTTGAAAAATAATTTCTATTGTATCATTTTCTACTGGGTATAAAATTAGTTATTTTAACTCTGTGTCCAATAAAGAAAATCAAGTTTCTTGCATTTATGATTTCATTAACTTCAATTAGCATGATACTTTGTAAACAACCACTGCTGACAATTCTTGTATCTATATTTAAACTGTCTTTTTCTTGACATGATAAAGTGAATAGCTAAAGTAACGAAAAGCAGTGACATTTCATCTAATTCATTTCATACTGATGTAATATTTCCAATTTCAATTCATACCGATGTAATATTTCTGATTTCAATTCATACTGATGTAATATTTCTGATTTCAATTCATATCGATGTAATATTTCTGATTTCAATTCATATCGATGTAATATTTTCGATTTGAATTCATACTACGAAATTAAAGCAGAAGCAACATTTATAATAAAAAAAAAAAAAATACACTTCTCATAATCATTTACTAGTCTAGAATACTATTGCCTCTGTACCCAGAGGTTAAATCCATGGTGAAAATTAGATAATCTGAAAACACACACAAAAAAAAAAAAAAAGATGAACTCTATCAATTTAATCTTCCTCAGTAAATGTTGTCATAGTCCAAATTATTCATAATGAACTTATTAAGCCCATTTAAAAATAAATAAATAAATAAATAAATGATCGACATTCTATGTAAGAAAATTAATTAATACTAACGCTATCTATTCTATATAAGAAAATGAGCTAATACTTGCCTCATCAATAAATAGCCTAAAATATGATTTTACTTCTATATGAATTCTGTTAGGTCCATACAGCTGCAACCTAAGAAAAAAAATTATTCATAAAATGAAATTTATATGAATTACATAATATACAGAGTAACTAAAACATATTCATTTTCAAACTCCTAGATTCAAATGCTGAAAGTGCCCTTATTAAAGATCTAAGAACTAATGTATATGTACTGCACTACTAAGTATTAATAATCTTTGAATCTCTTATTAATGTTAGTAGCCTTCAAATGCTAAAAAAAAAGAACTGGAGTTGATTTTATCTGCACTTCAAATTCTAGCATGATTCACAGCTCATTCTGTAGTACCATAATTAATCTCCACCATCTTATGCATTACTAGTAATGCATAAGATGTCGGCATACACACATTTACACTGTATAATTCAATATTTGCAGTCTTTTTCTCTTTTTATTATTGATATGATTTTCCCATATTTATTGCTAACCCCTTGCCAGAGTGCTACGACATGCTTACCTTGTAACAAAGTAAATATTTATCATATTTCCTTACGCATTACAATAACGATACTACTACTTCTTTGATAATATACAGGGGTCCCCAGTATCTGAGTATTCATTATCCGAGTCCCTGCAGTTATGAGGATTTGAAAAATAAAAGCCCTTAAGAAAATTGACCAAGCACTTGAATATTTTTGTGAGAATGACTTTCTTCATGATTGTGAAGCAAAAGTTAAGCGCAAAGTTAAAAGATATAACTAAATGTTATGACACAATTTTATCTTTAAAAATACAGCAAAAAAAACCCAACAACTGTGGATTCATTCTTTACTCATAAAACTGAAAAATAGTGTATCTTCAATAAACTTAACTTAATCTTACATTATTCAACATATTATAATAAAAATGTCTAATAAAATAATTGTCTCATTTTTCAGTTCCTTCAATCCATTTTTTTTGCTATGTACAAATAATACACATTATGAAAATTTGGTCCCCGTTTTAAGTGGAATTTTCTGGAACCAATTCTCCTCGGATAATGAGGAGTCCCTGTATAAGGGCATTTATGTTGCATGATCTTCTAATAATGCTACTGGGCCATGTGCATTATGGTTTATCACTACAAAACATTGACATATTTACTACCAGAATTTTAAATAAATGGTAAGCACATGATTACTGCAAAAAAATAAATATAATAATAATAAAATAATTTTTTACTGTAGTTGTTATTTAAAACTTATCAAGGGGAAAGTGATGGGGAAGTGACCAGACCTGTAGGAGATGATGATTTAGCAAAAATAGCAAATCTCACATATGATAGATTGATATACTCAACCTTCGATGAAGAGGAAAAGTCCAAAAGATTGATTGGTAGTCTGGTGTACATCTGCTCATGGCAATAAAATCTTAACTTCATAGAAAGTAGATACCAAACTTAAATAGTAAAATATCATTATATGAAATTAAATTGCATGATCAATTCAAAGATACTACAGGCTAGAATTTATCACCAGATCTGAGCTCAGTCCAAAGACCCTGAGGATTAATTATTGCAAACAATATCCATGAAAAATGGTAGAACAGTTCTACAACAAGGTGAACAGAAATATTGAAACTGGAAAGTGGATGACGGTGATGCAAGGAACTTTTAAGCAATGAAAAATCACTGCAAAAAAAAAAAAAAAAAAATCTTTCATTTATGGCTCAAGGTGAAGGTGAAATGAGCAGACCTGTAGGAGATGATGAGTTCATGGAAATGACAAATATCATATTTATTATAAGTTAATACATGTTCTAAAAACGAGAGGGAAAGATCCAAAAAATTGACTGGTGGTCTAGAGCATATATAACATGTAAACAGGAAACTATTACCAAAATTTTGGATGATGAAGATCAGACAAGATCATTGTAAAGAGACTAATCTTTCATCAGCTCAACAATGAAATTGGAAAAGGCTATAATGTACAGAAAAGGTTTCATTACCCAGCTTGAAGCCTTCCTAGATCTAAGAACAGAGAGTCAGTCAGTAAATATTAATTGACTCAATATAATATCATTAAAAGGTATTTCATATCAATAAATAATTACACTGATATGCTGTTTCCTTCTTGTTTTAAAGTAAAATAGTTCATAAGAAATATGAATATCACAGTGTCAGTAAATAAATCTGTTTCTTCAGAAAATCATATAAAGGTACAAGTAAGAAAAAATTAGATTGGCATGAATAAAATTTTTGAACAATGAAAAACTTCAAGGGAACAAAATCTAAATCAGGTAGCATCTGATTTCATATTTGGCAACTTAAAGCAGTATGATAATTAAAATTGAAAAAAATAAAATAAAATAATAATAATAATATACATAAGAAATTAAAAACTTTTCATTTCTAACTAAAATAAATTAACTCATATTGTAAATTTGCTGAATAAAAACCCGCAGGTGGAAATGTTCTTTTATATTTAGTGACTTTTCTATATATAATTTTATTATTTCATAATGCTGTGTGTGTGTGTGTGTGTGTGTGCGTGTGTGTACGCGTGTGTGTACGCGTGTGTGTGTGTCATTCTAAAACGTGTTAATAAAATTGTATTTTTTGTAAAATAAAGCCTATGAAAATATTTAGCAAATAGACAGAAGTCAAGATTCATATGTATATTCTATCCTTAGTTTCTATTAAAAACCTCAATAATTTTATGCTTAATAGGACCTTCAATAATTTTATTTTAAAATACAACAAGATTACCTGTCAAAAAGTCTAATTGTTTATTTTACTGAAAATAAGCAGCACTATAATTCAAGTCTCTGAGGGATAATCATGACTCAAGAGCACTTTTTCACTGCAATTTATTACGTGATTCAAGGATTATTTTCTGAATGTGCACTCTGTGGTTTATAAAATTTGTCAAAACTCTAAAGAATAGGTTTCATAAACTAATAATCACAATCTTAGTTATAAATATGTGACTAATCTTTTATTTTCCAATTCACATGTAAAAATCATAACCATGTAATAACAATCATTAATTATTTTTGTATGGGGGTCAGTCACACATTGGCATGAAGGTAAACACACAAAGTGATATTCATTCCGTGCACTGAGGGAAAAAAAATAGAGGAAACTATGGTTACTAACTGTGAAGCTGTTAATTTATTTGGTACTGCAGAACTGGGATATTTTTCTAGACAGCTTTGATTTTTGCATATTATTCTGAACAAAAGTATTGTTTGACTATAAATACATGTTCACACAAAGTAAATGTCATGATGGCTTCATCACAAACAAACCAATATAACTGAATCTGTGCCGACCGGGCTAGCCGAGTGGGTAAAGTACCTGCCTGGCAACCCAAAGGTCGCGGGTTCAATTCCCGCCTCGGGCTTGGATCAAAGTACTGCAAAAACCTTGGGAGGTGCAATATGGCCACAGAAGCCGATGCGCCAACAACTACCAAAAAATCAAAAAAATCAATTGAATCTGTGTAACCTAACTAACACTGCCTTGTGGCAACACAAGCGAGCAAGCAAGAGAGAAAGTGAAATCAGCACAGGCCAGCCTGGGCTGAAAGGGCATTTAAGAGTTCCTCCAGTTTCTGAAAGGGTTTGGAGCCAGACCTCTCCAAATAAGAAATAAATAACAAAAGCTATTATACTGTCAGAGAGGCAAGAATATTTGTAATCTCTTTATTAAATTTTTTTTTTTATTTTGTAATCTCTTTATTGTTGGCAAATGTTAATTAACAAAATCTTGACAACAAAACTTGTTTTATCAACAAAATGTTGATAAAAAGTCCAAAAAACTTAGCAAACTGCTTTCCAGCTTACGCAAACATTACTAATGTTCCATAAAACAATTTGCTGTTTCTGATCAGCTCAGTATTCAGTCCCCTGATGGAAGCTTCTTGTTTCTCACTTTCTTAACTTATCTTAAAGAAACCATTAAATTAGGTAAATGGGAATTAATTAATTATTCCCCCCTAATTTATAGTTAAAAAATAATGCAAATGCTTGATATCTTCTTTTATCTATCTTCTTTTATCATAAATAATCATGTATTACTGTTCACAGCTTGCCATGCCTGAAGTGATGCTATCAGCGGAGTTGACTATGCCAGCAAGTGGCATAGTCAGTTCCATAAGAACTTTTTTTTTAATTTTTTTATGAAAACCCGAAACAAGAGAGGTATTAGAACCTATAGTACTCAGTACTGTGCTTGAGTTGGATGTTGAGAAGATGAGAGAAGATATTTGTTGACATTAGACTTGAACTTCTGTAGACAGTAATTTTCAGGAAAGATATATGAAGGAAGGTTGTTCCAGAAAACGGCAGTTGAATGAATATACAAGGAAGACGAAAAGTTGGTTCTGTGAGTTTGAGGTTGGACAGTAAATAGATGTTGGCTGGTGGCGGCACGTGTTTGGACTGTTTTGAAAGAGAGAGCAAGAATTATAGAAGCCAATTCAGAAAAACAGTGCCCATGGAAATATCTGTAGAAAAGACATGCAGCAGAAACATTACGTCTATGAGACAGCGAGTGGAGAGACTCTGTTAGAGATGAGCCATTAATTAACCTAACTGCCCTCTTCTGAATGGAATCTAGAAGCCTGAGAGAGGTTTTGGGGGCACTGTCCCAGATGTTGGAATAATATTCCATGGTAGGGCGAATTTGCGATTTATACAGAGTGAACAGCTGTTTGGAAGAAAAGTAACGCCGAGAGCGAAAGAGGAAACCAAGTTTTTTAGATGCAAAGGAAACAATATTTGTAATGTGCTTGTGCCAAGAGAGATTAGAAGTCAGGGTAATCCCCAAAAGAGATATATCAAATTGCCTAGAAATCGGAGTGTCACCAAAGATAAGCACATGAGCAGAATAATCCTTTTTGCGAGACATAAGACAAGACTGAGTTTTAGAAGGATCGAAATCAACTAAGTTGTCTTTGCCCCACTGAAGAATTACCTGGAGAAGTGGAAATGGACATCACTGAGATTAGCATTGAGACTGCGTATATTTGTGAAATGAACTAGGAAGTGTTTGGAAGATTTAGATATTTTCACAGTTAAGCTTACTCTATTAGTTTGACAATTCATGGTGTATTCAAAATTAAGGAAAATTGGGGGGGGGGGGCATGCTGTATGAAGTAATGAAATTTTTGGATATGGCGTACACATAGTAAAAATATACCTAGATCCTTGACATAATGTGGCCTCGACAATGCCCCCCCACATACACACTACTCGGACTTCCTCCAGTCACTATCTGGCAGAGTAGAGGTAGCAAATTATACACTAGCTGATCCGGAAGCCTCCTAAAGAGTTACCAACAGGTTCGGTCTGGTGTACTAACTAGCAGCTGGTCTGTGAACACCATTTACAGCTCTACCCTCGAAATGTTAGGAAGATTGGATCTCACCATGATGTCCATCATAACCTCAAAAGTCATCAGTCATACTGCATGATGGAAGAGATGGGGAAGGGTTGACTGAAACTTAGCTCTGGAGACTAAACATGGGTTCCACCACTTCAAGCCTCTCATAAGCCGAGACAGTTCCCAAAAAACCTCCCTGTATATAGTTGCCTGTTCTCTATATATAGTTGCCTGTCATTGAAACCTGTTTTCTTCTGTTTGATGTTTCTCTGTTTCACAAAACAATCCTCATATTTAACGTTGTATGACAGTAAATAGTAAAACAATTTTATAAAGAGCATAGAGGAAATAGAATTCATTATACATTAGGTATAAAATAATATAAATGTTAAATAGAAATAACTCACTTTTCTTCTTCCTCTGCTGGTAACAGCCCATGGAATTTTTCATGAAAATCTGTACATGATACTGATACATCATATCCTCTAAAGACCCATATGTTTATATATTAGACATTGAAAATAATTAAAATAAACTACAAAAATACCTAATTCAAAAGATGTGATCCTTAATGTTGTTAAACAAAAACACTACAAAAATCATATTTACAAGGTGTATGAAACTTCACTTGTACTGCAGAACCCAATAATGTACAAAATGATCACTTGAGTGCATTTTGTAAGTGAGCCAAATTAAGGACCTGCTAAATCCAAAAACTGAAAAAAAAAATAATAATAACAATAAAATAAAACAATTAAAGAAGAAAAAAGACAACATACCCACATATCGTATATTACAATAGTTTATTTTCCCTTCTATGATTGTTATATGGTTCCTGTGTTCCTGTCAAGATGATCCTGCACTGCTTCTTTAACCTTCACTCCATTATTTTCCCTGGAACAGAAGTCAAACTTAATGAACAGAAGTCAGGTCCATAATTCCTCACTTTTGCCCTTTGAAGAGGAGATATATTTTCACATTTTGAGTCAATAAGCACCTCCGCCAAATCCAAGGTTGCTTGTATAATCATGGGTAAAGGTTTGCTCAACACTTTTGCTGCTTTCTTTAATATAATTGGATAGTACGAACCAGAGCTGTAATGCTCAATACGTTCTACGTTGATATCAATATTTGTAAAATAATAAGAAGTTTACCTCAATATTTGTTACTTTAATGTAAGATTTTCAATTTTTTTCATTTTAATTTCTGGAGAGTATTATACGGAAGTGTTCTACGTACTATACTGAGGTAAACTTCTCTTATTATTTTACAAATATAATTGGATAGATTCCATCAGTCCCATGTGCCTTATTTACTTTCAGCTTCATCAATTTCTCTTCCGCTATCAGTTATCATCAAATCATTTAGCTCCCAGTCAGAATTAGGCATACTCCTGATTTCCTTATCCATAAAAACTTTATATGTGAACATAAATGCAAAATATTTATTTGATTTAGTATTAGTAGTGCAAGGAAGCCACAGGCTTTTGCTGCACCAGCAAAAAAAAAAAAAAAAAATAGAAAGAAAATACAAATTATGCAATTTCCTCCTTATGTATGTAACTATCCAATTGACCTTTGAATTTCTTCAAATTGTCAGCCTCAACTACCTGTGGGGGGGGGGAAACTTGTTCCAGTAATCAACAACTCATTGGCTAAAAGAAAACTTTCCACAATCTAGTTTAAACCTCTTCCCCTGTAATTTGAATTTATGGCCCCCTAGTTATAGACAGGTCTGGCATTAGGGGTGCTCAAGTGAGGCACTGCCTAAAATAGGCACTGCTAGATGTGCTACTGCATATATATGCAGTGTTAAGATATGATATGAATTAGGCACCATGACAAGGTTTTTCCTCGGGCACCACAAATGCTAGCACCATTTCTGGAATTCTTTATAACAGTGAAAATTCCACCTTCATTTGTTTTACTGACCCCTCTCAGAGCCTTATAATCCTCAATCAGATCCCCTCTACCCTCGGGGGAGCCTGTAACCCCTAGAGGGCGCATCCCCAGGTGGCGGATCGGGGAATGCCTCCCATTGGGTGGTAGAAGGGAAATCAAATACCTTCCGCGGACCAACAGGTAGAAGTCCAACCTCTCTACGGCAATGGCAACCCTTTTTCCATGAGAAGTCAATCCACAGATTTAAACCATGCTACCGCGTACGGGGTAGCCGACGCGTCAAGCTCCGCAGTCCGGGAACTTGATGGGAAATGTGTTACGAGGACAATCAATATCCTACAGCTAAATATTAATGGAACACAGAGGAAAAGAGACGAATTACAGAGTCTTTTACTTGAAAATGATGTTCACATTGCCTGTCTTCAGGAGACATGGCTGAACGACAAAATACAGCTCAACATTAAAGGTTACACTACGATTCGAAAGAATAGAGAGAATAAACGTGGAGGTGGATTAGCGTTCCTAATTAAAGACTCTGCTGTCAAGTATAAAGTTATCACCGCAGGGCATGATACTGGCAACACAGAAGTCCAGGCACTGGAGATCATCTCTCCAGAGCGCTCCTTCATCTTGGTCAATGTGTATCATCCTGATAACTCCTCCATCAGCCCCAATTCATTCAATGAAATTAGCAACATTCCAATAGACTCTGTTATTATGGTAGGAGACTTTAATGCAAAAAGTCCCACTTGGGGATCACCTGTCCTGGATGAAAAGGGACAGCAGGTAGAAGATATCCTAATTGATCTAGGTCTGATCATATTAAACAACAAGCAAAATACCTACTTATCAAGAACTACTGGCACGGAATCTGCCCTTGATCTCACAGCAGTCAGCTATCACATCTCAAGCCTTTGCAGCTGGAGAATCTTAAACAGTGCCATGAGTGATCATCGCCCTATTATAACCACACTTAAATTTCAAGTGGAGGAAGTTGACCAGAAAAAGAGATCATGGAACTTCAGAAAAGCAGATTGGACAGGCTTTACACAGTTACTGGACAAACTATGCTGAAATGAGCCTCGAACTGATTGTCTTGAAGAAAAGGCTTCAAACTTTACAAAGAACATCACAATTGCGGCCAAGAGGTTCATACCCAGAGGTAAAAGGAAAAAACAGTGGGTCCCTTATTGGAAAGATCTCAACATTGATTCTTTGATTAAAGAAAGGGACCATTTAAATGAACTAGTAAAGACCAACAACACAAGCCTAAACAGAAACAGGCTTGCTGAAGCTACAAGAAAGGTAGAGGAAGAGATAGCAAAGGGTAAGAGTAAAAAATGGGCAGAATTTTGCAACAGCTTAGACCCAAGGAAAGATGCAAAGTATTGGAAAGTCGTCGGAGCCTTAAATAAATGCTCTTCTAGTACAACAGATCAGAATTCAAACATCATTAACTCTTCTGGTTCTGATGCAGATACAAACAAAGCGGCAGCAAATATGCTAGCAACACACTACTCCAACATCAGTAAATTATCCTTCAATAGGGAAGACAAGAAATTGAATAGAAGAGTTAGAAGACTTCTGACAGAAGCAAGAGGATACAAAAATGATGATATCTTTACTCAGGCCATAACTTGCCAAGAACTTAAGACAGCGATCAGGAATATTGATGCAAGAAAATCTCCAGGCAGTGATCTAATTTTTGGGGAGATGGTCAAGCGCTTTGGAGAAACCGCTACAAAATGCTTACTGGAAATAATAAACATAACTTGGCAAAAGGGAAAACTCCCCAAGACATGGAAAACCTCAATCATTGTTTGGTTGGGGAAATCGCCCACCGAGTGTAAACATTACAGACCCATTGCACTCACTAGTATTCTCTGCAAAATCACGGAACGTATAATACATTCTAGAATCATGAATGAACTCACAAAAACGAAAATATTAAATTTCTACCAAACAGCGTACAAGAAACAACATGCCACAGAAGACCAACTCTTTTATCTATGTCAGTCAATCATAGACGGCTTGCAAGAAAACCCCTCAAAAAAGACTATTGCTGTCTTCCTCGACATGACATCGGCCTTTGACACAGTCTGGAGAAAGAAATTAATTGAAATAGCACACAAACATGGTATAAAGGGCAATGCCCTAATATGGATTGCAGACTTTCTAAGAGACAGAAAGATCAGAGTAAGATATAATGGAGCCTACTCCAGGGACAGAAGAACATGGCAGGGAGTCCCGCAAGGCTCTGTTCTCAGTCCCCTGCTCTTCCTGCTAATACACCAATAACGTCCATCAACATATAGACGAAGACACCAAGATTGCATGCTATGCAGATGACATAGCAATATGGCATACCAGTAGAGACATGGCAAAATCAGAAATATCCATAAACAGATCACTAAAAGGAATTGTGGACTGGGCAAGAGAACTGAAATTACAGATAAATCCCCATAAAACTAACCACACTGTTTTTACCACAGACAGAAGCCGCAGAAAGAACTTTAACCCAGCTATCGCTATAGACGGCGTGCCCACTTCTAAAAAGGATAACCCAAAATATCTGGGTATAACCCTCGACACAGAACTACGTTTCACCAAACACATTGAAAACAGCTCGAATAGAGCACTGAAGAAGTTAAACATCTTAAAAAGCTTATGTGGTACGAACTGGGGAGCAAATCCGAAAACACTCAAAACAACTTATACCACACTTATCAGGGCTAATTTGGAATATGCAGCACCAATATGGGCACATACTTCTGAGTCTGCACTTGGAAAACTGGACAGGATCCAAGCAAGAGCAGCCAAAATAATCATCGGGGCTGTTTCGTCTACAAACAACACTAAAGCAGAGCGGGAATGTGGCCTTCAGACACTCAATCAAAGAAGAAGATACCACACAATTAAATTCACTAATAAGGCTAACAGCAGAGACATTGATCATATCTCCCGTAGGACCTTTATAAATTGGAACTGCAGGTCAAGACTCAAAAGGTCATCTACCATGAAATACGATAAGGAAATCAGAGAAAGTCTTGATCTTGAACTCACAAAATATGACATACTTCAAGAGCCTACCTTACCATCTTGCATCCCCCAAAATACCACAATAAATTTGGATCTCGTGGAACACTGTACAAAAAAAGAAATTGAGACCATTGTCAAAGCTATAGGAATCAAAACAATTGAGACTTATTCGAGACGTGACCTAGTACAGATGTATACCGATGGATCCTCTGACGAGACTATCCTCAAGGGCGGAGCAGGCATACACATCACCCTGACAAATACTACAAAAATGCAACAAAGCATAGGTGCAGGCAGCATCGCCTCTAACTTTACATGTGAGCTAAGGGCAATCCTTGAGGCCCTAAATAGTTATATTTCACTAAGAGACATAGACAGAGCCAGAGGGCTTGTAATCTTCTGCGACTCAAGAGCGGCCCTGCTGGCAATAAAACATGGACGAACAGGACTCACACAGGACATTCACCGATACCTGGAGACAGTTCATCAATTGGGAAAGAGCTGCACACTACAGTGGATGCCCGCGCATGTGGGTATAGAAGGAAATGAGGCGGCCGATAAACTGGCAAAAGAAGCAAGAAACTTAAATCACAACACCTCAAAAACCATAACTCTAGACGATGCTAATGCCATCGCCAGATAGAGACTCAGACAGAAACATATAGAAACTGATCACCAAGTCTGCGAGATTAATGCAAATAGGAACATCACTAAGACCATTGCCAGACCGAGAACTCGACACATGGCAGGTATGAAAATTAGTGCGGATGGTACCAGAACTTATAAACTTTGCAGAAACTGTCCGAACGAACAGCTTACTCCGGAACACATCTTCAGCTGTCCTGCAATTCAGGCGACTTTGCAAAGCATGGACGAATCCCCTTTTCAGGGAGAACTCTACAACGAAAAGATCGTGGACTTAGCTAAAGCAGTGATATCAGCGCATGGTTCAATTTGACTTCAAATGGACACGACACCAACCAACCAACCAGATCCCCTCTAAGGTGCCTGGCTGTCAAGCTCAGTTTTTCCTTGTACGTTTGCCTACTTGCCAATCACACCATGAAAGTTATCCATCTTTGAACCATTTCAAGAAACTCAATGTCACTTTTTATATGAAGTTGCCACACTTGGATACAGTATTCCAAATGTAGTCTCACAATTGCCTTACACAATGGGATTATGACCTCCTTATCTCTACAGGATAATGTTCGAAAAATCATCAATAGGATACCATAAGCTTTCCCGGATGCCTGCTTTACATTGCTCAGAAAACTTCTTTTCTGCTCTGCCCATGTCGTAACACCCACATTCCTCTCTTCCTCTATAGTTTTTAATTCAACTCTGCCAAATGTATAATTTATTTTGGGGTTGCTATACTCCACGTATAAGACCTTGCATTTCGCCACATTAAAATAGAGCTGCCACTTTTCTGTCCATTTTTGAAGTCTGTTCAAGTCACCTTAAAGGAGTGCTGCTTGGCACTAATCATTAACACCTCTACTAATGTTCACATTGTCTGCAAATTTTGACATCATGCCATGTATTCCCATTTATCAATGTCATTTATGAAAATCAGAAACAACAGTGGTCCAAGAACTGATCCTTGGGGGACTCCACTTCTGTCTCACCAATCTGCTTTCTACCCTACAGCCACCTTGCAATTCATCTTAGAATTTTTCCAGTAATCCCAACATATTCCAGCTTATACTAAAACCTCTCATGAGGGACTGAGTCAAAAGTCTTGCTAAAATTCATCAGATGGTTAAAAAAAAATAAATCAATGCTCAGATTGCCTATTCTCATTCTTAATACCATTAGTACCAAATGTACAATTAGTGCCATTTTAAAAAGGTGATAACTGTTTGACATCATTAACATTTGCCCATAGCAGACACACCCTGGTCCTATTCCACCTACCTTTTTGCACAACGCATTTCCCATTTCTTGATAAGAGTTCCCAACAATGGCAACTTCCCGTGAGACCAGCGCAACTGCTTTTGGCTATGTTACTGTGCTGTCTGTTGCACGAATTCCTGATTTTAATTCATTTGAGGGGAATCAACCATGTTCTTCAAGATGTTGTATTCACCCATTAGACACAATATTTTTATTTAATCTCCTGCTCTTTGCAATGAAAACATACACATGAAAACAAAGGCATGCTGTTTGGCTGTAACACATCCCATTATAGAAGGCTTCCCAAACAAGCTACAAGAAGAACACATTATGAAGGACTGATTTGTAGAACTGATCTCATCATTCCATTCCTTTCAGCTCTCTACTTTGCTGCCTCTAGTGTGAGGGATGATTTTAGCTTAAATTTAAAATAATAAACAAAGAGATATGCAAATCCAATAATAATACTACGCTAGTATGTACAATGCTATAGTTACATTTGGTATTACATTATATGGTGACATGATAAAATCACATTCATACTGTTATAAAATTATAGTTTAATTAATTACAAACACTAGTTTGTAATTAATTACAAATACTTCTATGGCATTACATGAAAGAATATTAGATAGCATTTATGTAAGCCTTATGTCAATAAAACTAGCACTGAATAATGGCAGCAGAATCAAAGATGGATTGGCTGTACTTGCCTCCTTCAAGCCCTCAACAATATCAACCCCTCCCTCCCTTTTTTTTTTGGAACAGTAATACACTATATATGCTCTTGGGGCCCAGTAGTCATGGCCACTTAATGAGAAAGACCAATCAAACCCTGGGAAAAATTCCCTCTTACTTCGACAGTCATTTTTCTGAGCCATTTCCCAAGCCAAGTACGAAATAATTTCATCTACCTTATCAGATAAAAAAAATAATATGAAAAGAAAGACGGCAAAAAGCAATTATTTTTATAGAATAAAAAACCCCAATTGGTGGCATCATTTTTCTTTTTTTTTTTTTCCTGGTTCGAATTAGTAATGCACTTTTTATTTGCCCAATATAAGCATCAGAAAAATGATGCAAAGAAACAAGCTCATTTGATTTAATTTAAGAATATTAATTCAACAACTTATTTTCAACAATAAGTCAATAACTTATTTAATTCAAAAATAATTCAACAAAAGACAAACCCACTATACTGTGATGCAAAAGTTTGTACATTCACTTTTTTTTTTTCTTCTTTATTTCCAAATTCGGCCCTGGAAGGATTGTGCAAGGCTCAAGGGGTAGAATTTTTTTCAGTCTGGTCTGTACTTGTTAACAGGAGAGACTGCTTCTACAGGGATGGGATACACTTAAATAGAAAGGGTGCAGGAATGTTTGCTAATGCTAGTTGTTATGTTATTTTAGTTTTTAGGAGCATTAGCAACTAAGGCCATATTGCTCCGAGATATGCGGTGGTCATTCCCTGACCTTTCCGCATCGTCCGTATTTGGTGGTGACGGGCTCGAACCCCGGTCTAATCAAGAAGCGTGTGCTACGCACTGCTGCTCCTTCCCACCTGGCTACGGAGGCGCCTTTGCTAATGCTATCGAGGCAGTGTTAGGTGGGCTGGAAAACTGCTAGATTGGGGAGGATACAAGGACTAATAGATTAACAGTAGCCACTGGCAGAGGTGAAAGTAATTCTTGCACTGCTTCTATTAGAATGAGCCGCAGCCTGGAAAATAAGATGCAGGATATTTCAGAGACTGCTGGGAATCATTGGGGTACAAATAAACACACAGGTTGTGTTAGGGTAGCTAAGAAAAAGAACAGGTGCATGTATACTTGTGTGCACACCAATGCTAGGAGTTTACTAATTAAATTTGATGAATTTGAGGTATTGCTCAAAACATCAAAGGCAGATATTGTGGGGATTTCAGAGATGTGGTGTCACACAGATATAAGGAATGCAGAACTGGAATTTGGGGAATACAATGTCTACAGAAAGGATAGACAGGATAGGAAGGGAGGAGGGGTTATGCTATTAGTTAACAAATACATAAAATCCAAGGAAGTGAAGCCAGTCGACAATGCTGGACAGTGCAGTGTCGAGTCAGTTTGGGGTGACATAAGCATTGGGAGATCAAAATTGAGAGTAGGAGTGTGCTATAGGCCTAATGACTCTGATGAGTATAATAAGAAACTGTACGGGGAAATAGAGTGGGCCAGTAAATCAGAGAGTCTTATAATGGGGGATCTTAATTTCCCAGATATTGACTGGAATTTGTGGTTTGGTCACTCACACACTAGCAAGGCTTTTGTGGATTTATTGGATGATTGTTTTCTACATCAGCATGTTCAGAAGGCAACTAGAGGGAGTAATACTCTTGATTTGATTATCAGTAGTGATTCTTCATGCAGAAGAATCTGCAGGTAAATGAACCACTAGGTGGCAGTGATCACAGTGTGCTGAAGTGGGATTTACTCAAAGAGGTAACTACCATTAGGGGTAAAGGGAAGGGTTATTGCTTTCGTAAAGGCGACTATGATGGACTGAGACAGTATTTAAATTCTATACAGTGGGACCAACTGATGATGTTACCAACAGCAAATTCAAAATGGGAAGCATTCAAAGAACTTATCTTGGAAGCTACTAGGCTTTACATACCAACTAAGAAATACTGTTCAAGGTTTAGGCCTAAGTGGATGTCAGAGGAACTAATGAGACATATGGCAGAGAAGAAAAATGCATGGGATACATACAAATTAACACGTGACACAGAAGCCTATGATAGATACAAGTTGATCTGTAACCAAGTTACAAAGGAGGTTGGCAAGCGAAGGCAGATTATGAGAAATCTTTGGCAAGGGATGCAAAGAAAAACAGTAAAGAGTTCTTTACTTATGTAAACTCTAGAAGGAAGGGGATGAATCAGATTGGTTCACTTGATATCGATGGGTCAACTGTTGTTGACCCATCGATATCAACTCAGGTAGCTAACAAACTAAATGAATATTTTGCATCGACATTCACACATGAGGAGTTATTCAGCGAGGGGAATGCCAGAGGTGTATTCAACTCTGGCAGTAAGCTAGAGAATCTTGTAATAACTGAGAGTAAAGTGGAGGAGAAATTGTTGAAGATAAACACAAGAAAGGCACCTGGGGTGGATGGGATCTATCCAGTTATATTAAAGGAGGCAGCAAAGGAAGTAAGTAAACCCTTAGACATATGAGAGCTTCCTTGGACTCAGGGGAAGTACCCACAGACTGGAGATGTGCAAATGTGACCCCAATTCACAAAGGAGGATCAAAGGCTGACAAGTAATTATAGACCTGTGAGTTTAACTTCTGTTCCAGGAAAATTAATGGAGGCACCAGTTAAAGAAGCACTGCAGGATCATCTAGACAAGACTTCAGTTATAGCTTGGACACAGCATGGTTTTGTTAATGGGAAGTCTTGCCTGACCAATTTGATTGGATACTATGATGCAGTAACAAAAGAACTGGATGCAGGGAATAATTTTGATATTATATACTTGGATCTTAGAAAGGCTTTTGATACTATTGCACATGGAAGACTGCTGCACAAATTGGAGCAGTGTGGCATTTGAGGCAAATTGTTGCTATGGATAAAGGGGTTGTTGAGGGGGAGAAGACGGAGAGTGGTAATCAATGGACTCTGCTCATCGTGGACTAATGTTATTAGCGGAGTCCCTCAGGGTTCAGTGTTGGGTCCATTATTGTTTTCTGTATTTATAAATGCTATTGTGATGATGGTATATCAAGCTTAATGTCCAAGTTTGCAGATGATATGGAGGTTGGCAGGGTTGTCAAGGACACTACTGACACTATGCTGCTGCAACAGGATCTGGAAAGTTTGAGCAGATGGGCTGAGAGGTGGCAAATGAAGTTTAACGTTGACAAATGTAAATTACTACATATGGGAAACAGCAACCCCAGAGCAACGTATCAAATCTGTGGTACTACACTGACAGTGGTAGAGAATGAAAGGGACCTGGGGGTGGTTGTGCAGGCAGATATGAAGTTCTCTGAGCAGTGCAGAAGGGTTGCAAGCGTAGCTTATGGTGTATTGTCAATGATATATAGGGATTTTTCTAGCAGGGATAAGGAGGTGATTATTCCCTTGTATAAGGCAATGGTCAGGCCACACCTAGAGTACTGTATACAGGTCTGGAGGCCTCATTTCAAGAAGGATGCTAGAACGAGTACAGAGAAGGGCAACAAGATTAGTGAATGGAACAAAGGGGTGCTCTTACGAAGAAAGGCTTAAGTTTTGCAAATTACAGTGTCTGGAGACTAGGCACCAGCGAGGTGATCTGATAGAGGTGTATAAAGCCTTGAATGGTTTGAGCATGCTCAATGCTGATGGGATTCTTCATCTTGCTCAGAATAATCATCTGAGAGGGCATAAATTCAAATTGAGGAAAGACAGATGTAGGATAGACGTGCAGAAATTTGCCTTTAGCCAGTGGGTGTTTGGTTGGTGGAACAGACTTCCATTCCTTTTCGTGGAAGTTGATAGCCTAAATAAGTTTAAGGCTCAGCTGGACAGGTATTTCGAATGAACAGAGGGGTGAAGTGGAAGTGGTTTTTTTTTTTTTTTTTTTTTTGGCTGATGCTGCATAAGCTTGATTTCTTGCATCAAATGCTAATGCTAATGCTAAAATTCCAACTGCCAATTAAATAAAATTTAAAAATAAATACAAAAATGCTCAAACTAATCCTAGCTTTTCATTTGCACAAAATTTTATTATTAATATTATTATTAGTGGCACATGATTTAAGGAAGCAAGCTTACAAAGTATGAGCTCAGGGGAAAAAAAAAAAAAAAAACTCCCTCATCACTTGTTCACCTCACGCCAATAATTTTAATAGTTCTTCCTTGAATTTATTCAAACTACCCACCTTCATAACACCAGATGAAAGTTTGTTCCGGCAGTCAACAACCTATTGGCTGAAGGTAAACCTCACACCTACCCTGCAACCATCCTTTAGAATTTTGAATTTATGCCCCCTCATGTGTGTGTGGTCTAAACAAGAGGAAGAATGCCATCAGCTCTGAGCTTGCTCAATCCATTCGCAGCCTTAAACATCCTCAATCAGATCACCTCACAGGTGCCTAATTTCAAGACACTGCAATATTCAGAACCAAAGGGTGTATTGGTAAGCCTGCCCTTTCATTCACTTCACCATTCTCACTGCTCTTCTCTGCACCATTCCAGCAGATCTACATCCATCCTAAAATTAGGCCTCCAGACCTATATTCAGTACTTAAGGTGCAACCTAACCATTGCCTTATACAATGGGATAATCATTTTCTTGTCCCTGATAGCAAAGTACTTGTACACCACAAACAACAATCTGGCAGCCTGTCTGCACTGCTTAGAGAACTTCATATCTGACTGCACAATGACTCCCAGGTCTTTTTCAACTGGGTGTAGTACCACACAGTTAGTACATTAATCTGGAATTACTGCTACCCATATGCAGTACCTTGCATTTATCTATTTTAAACTTCAACTGCTATTTCTCACTGGCTTAATTTCTCTAGATCTTGTTGCAGCAACTGACCCTGATTATTGTCATTAACAACCCTGCTAACCTTTGTATTACCTGCAAACTTAGACAATAAGCCTGATATAAATTCTTCAATATCATTAATAAATACAGAAAACAATTATGGGCACAGCACTGAACCCTGTAGGACTCCAATAATAACATTACTCCATGAAGAGCAGGATCCATTAATAACCACTCTGTCTTCTCACATTCAACCTTCCCTTTATCAGCAGTAACTTGCCATTAATGACACACTGTTCCAATCTGTACAGCAGTCTTATGTACAACATATCAAAGCCTTCCTGAAATCCAAGTATATGATATCAAAATTATTTTTTGTCCAGTTCCTTGGTCTGCACCATAGTAACCTATCAGTTTGGTTAGATAAGATATATCCATGCTGTGACTGCAGTATAACTGCATTTCTATTTGGATTTTCCAATGAACAGATATTAAACTAACAGATCTGTAATTACTCATGTCACCCTTTGATCGCCAATTCACAAAGAGGGATCAAAGGGTGACAACAATGGGCAATCAAAGGGTGACAACAAATCATTTGTCCATGTCCAGTCCATAGGGACCACTCCTGAATCCAGATATGCTCTCATAATTAAGGCTAAGGGTTCACTTATCTCCTTTGCTGCCGCTCTTAATATAACTGGATAGATCCCATCTGCACAAGGAATCTTTTTTATGTTAGCTTCAACAATCTCTCTTCCACTTTCCTCTCAGTTATCACAAAATCATTTTGCAAACTGTTAGATTTTGGTGAAATTCGGGCGTTCCCCTCCCTGAAAAACTCATCATGCATGCATGCATGAATGTAGTTGCAATTGTCAGCAACCTGAACAGGATCACCAACAGTTAAACCATCGACATCAAGTGGAACAATGTGATTCAACCTTTTCCTTCTACTCTTAATATAAATAAAGAGGTCTTTGTTGCTTTTCTTGCATTATTTACCAGACTTCTTGTAATCTGTTTGAGCTAGCCTAACCTCCTTTGTGACTTGATTACAGACTATTGTATATCTACCATATGCTTCTGTCTCATCTGATGATTTATATGCATCCCACAGATTTTTCTTCTATGCCACAACTTTCACCAGTTCATCTGACATGGCTAAGGATCTGCATATCTCCTTTGCCACCTCCCTTAATATAATAATTGGATATAAGTCTAAGTATGGAACAGTATTTCTTAGTTGACACAAAAAGCCTAGTACAAGGGTGGTTCAATAAAGAATCGCCTTCACCTACTTCCACATATTGCAGGGTCATGATATTTTGTGTGTAGCATAAAATATATATCTCTGTACTAAAGGTGTAAAATTTCAGCCCTGTCTTAATTTGTTTTTCTCTTACAGAGCTGAACGTGTGACTAAGTACCATCATGGACAAAGTTGAAGCCAGAGCTGTAATCTGGTATCTGTTCTTGAAGGGGAAATCTCCTAAAGAAATCCATGAGGAGATAATTGTTGTACATAAGGATGAAGCCTTATCCTATGGCATTGTGAAGCACTGGTATAGACAGTGTGGTCGGACATCAATAGAAACTGAGCCCATTCCAGGTTGTCCCCATTCAGCCACTGATGACAGCAAGATCAGAAAAGTAGAGTCGTTAATCATGGAAAATCGCCAGATATCTGTGTGTGAATTGTCCCAAGAGGTGAAGATTAGTGTGTGCTCTGTCAAAACAGTTCTCCATTACAAACTCCATTTACAGAAATTGAGTGCAAGGTGGATTCCCTGATTATTGACTGGTTTCCAGAAGGCTGATCGACAACAGAAATCACAAGAGTTGTTAGCCCTGTGCCAAAAAAATGAGGAAGACTTCTCTCGTCTAATCACTCAGGATGAAAGTTGGATACACCATTTCGATCCTGAAAGTAAAAAGCAGTATATGGAATGGCAACATCACGGTCCCCCCCCCCCCCAAGAAGGCAAGGGTTCAAGCGTCAGCAGGAAAGGTCTTGCTGACAGTGTTTTGGGATGAGAAAGGTGTAATAATGACTGATTACCTGCTGAAAGGTAGAACAATTACAGGTGCCTATTATGCCAACTTACTCACAAAATTTCGGGAAAAAATCACAACATGTAGGCGTGGCATACTGTCCAAAGGTGTAAGAATGCTTCAAGACAATGCCCCAGCTGGTGCAAGAATATTTTGCAGGCAGAGGCAAAAGAGATTCTTGCACTGCTTCTATTAGAATGAGCAGCAGCCTGAAAAGCAAGGTAATGTATATTTCCAGGCCTGTTGGGAGTCATAGTGGAACAAGTAAATACATGGGCTGTGTTAGGGTAACTAATGGTGCCTCCGTGGCCAGGTGGGCAGGAGCAGCAGTGCGTAGCACACACACTTCTTGATTAGACCAGGGTTCGAGCCCGTGATCACCAAATATGGAGGATGCAGAAAGGGAATGACCACCGCATATCCCCGGAGCAAAAAAAAAATAATCAAATAACAACATTAGGGTAACTAAGAGAAGGAACAGGTGCATGTATACATGCATGTACACCAGGGGTGGCCAACTTAATTTGTGATGCAATCAACTTTTTTTCTTCAAAATGTGCACGATTTACCATCTCAAGAAGTTCATTGCACCTGGTTAAAAAGGTTAATCAATACACATTGAAAAATGTTGTTTTTAAATTTTAAAATTAAATACAATTCAGAATTCTTATTTTAAATTAATACGTATTTAAATTTTTAATTTATGTGAAGTTTGTGTCTTAATGTCATCTGCCCAGCTCTCAAAATCGGGGATATACTGTGATAAGGCCAATCGTAAAGAATCTTCTGTATGCAAGTCTGTAAGAGTAGAGCAGTTCTTTTTTTTTTTTTTTTGTTTCAAATACGAAAAGGCCGATTCACACAGATATGTGGAATCAAAACTGGAATTTAAAAATTCACTGCATTTTTACAGTACTTTTCTCGGCAAACATATTTCCAAAAGTCTTTTTTTGATGACTTGGCTTTTAGGAAGATATCATTTTGAAATGTAATAATATCATTTTCAAGTAATATTTTCTCCGTTTGAAAAATCTCAGTGATTTTTTTCTGCAATTTGTTTTGTATCTTAGTCGACATTAAATGGACAAGAAATATATTGAACAATAGCTTCAATTGTTTTAAAATCACTGAATCAGGTTTCAAAATCATCCACAACTTTCTCAATTTCAGAAACATATTTCTCACTATTAAATTCATAAACAGGATATTTTTGCAAATGATCTTGCATATTTGCAAAATGACAGAATTTTTTTTTTGAGATCCTTAGCCGTTGCCAAAAATTGATATTTATATGCAGAAATACTGCTAATCATTTCGCCCACATTTTTATTTTTTACTTTTAATTCCAAATTCAGATCACTTAATTTACTCGCAAAATCTGCCAAAAAAGTCAGATCACACAACCACTCGTATATTGTAGCTGCTTTTGATCAAAAGTTTTTTTTTAAATTTCATTCAGTAAATTTCGAAATCTCTGAAGAAATTTACTCCGACTCAGCCACCTCACATCTGTGTGTAATATCACATCTGGTTCTATTTTTTTTTATCAAGGTGCATTTTGAGAAGTCTCCTTTGAAGAGATTGTCCTCTGATGGAATTCACAATTTCAAAAGCAATGTCCATAACACTTTTAGTATTTAATCTTTTTCTGGCTAACATTTGTTGGTGGATGATACAGTGGTAACTCAAAAAATCTGGGAATTCATCATCCTTTTGGCACAATGCAATGAATCCGTTAAGATGCCCTGTCACTGCTTTAGCTCCATATGTTGTTATTAATACAAGCTTAAATAGTGGCAATTTAATTTTTTCCATAAAATTTTTGAATGCGTTAAATATATCACAACCTCTAGTTTTTTCTTTTAACGAAACCACACCCAGCAGTTCTTCTTTAGGGGCAGAATCATCGAAAACCATTCGAATAAAATTGAGCTGTATCACTGACGTCTGTAGATTCATCCAGTTGTAAAGAAAAGGACACACCACTAGCAATATGAGCATGCAATTGTTTTCTCACATTTTCACTTTTTTTTGATGCTTCGTATCACAGTATTTCGCAATAATTGCGATCTTGAAGAGCACTTTTTATTTCATTTTTGTTCTTAAAATTTTCAAAAAGAGAATCTGTTATTTTTAAAAATGTGTCTTTGATGAATTGACTATCAGAAAATGATTTGCATTTTTTTGCAAGAAGATGACTCACTTTAAATGATGTTACAGTTACTGCTTTAGATTGTAAATTAGGGTCATGAAATTTTGTTGCACGAATAATCTGGATTTAAGTTCTAATTTATTTTTTCTAAGGTCACTATTAGGCGAAAAATCCGATTGGTATTTACCATGGAGCGCTTTGAAATGCCTTTCTAAATTTCCTTTTTTGGGTATAGACATGGAAGCATTGCAAATCAAACAACAACATGTTTCTTTTATCATTACAAAAAAGTATTCTGGTTCCACTCTTGATGAAAATGATAAGTTTTACTCTTTTCCGTAGTATTCATTTTAAATCAGAGGGTATTAAATTAACATGTAAGTACTGTCTAGTTATTAATATTAAGTAAGCTAAATAAGAATTCAACACATACACTATGCTCTCCTCAATGTAACTGCGTGAATTTTCACTAGACAAGCCTAGCGCTGCACGGTGACAAGAGTGGTCATGTGGTTCAATGGATTTGTAATAAGCGTATGCAGTGGGGCGCATAATAATAATAACATTTAGATTTTGACTAATCTATTTTTTATATATATTTAACATTTGTCGTGATCAACTGAAATTAAAGATTTTTTTTTTTTTTAGGAGCATTAGCAACTAAGGCCATATTGCTCCCAGGATATGCGGTGGTCATTCCCTGAACTTTCCACATCCTCCGTATTTGCTAGTCACAGGCTCGAACCCAGTCTAAACAAGAAGCGTGTGCTATGCACTGCTGCCTACCCACCTGGCTATGGATGCGCCACTGAAATTAAAGCCGCGATTGACTGGTAGATCGCGGTGGACTTGTTGGCCACCCCTGATGTACACCAATGCTAGGAGTATAGGTTAATAAATTTGATGAGCTTGAAGTGCTAGTGAAGACATCAAAGGCAGATATTGTTGGGATATTAGAGACGTGGTGTCACACAGATATAAGCAGTGCAGAATTGGAATTTGGGGAGTACAATGTGTATAGTATATGATATTATTGTGTATAGTACAATAATATCAAACGCTAACAGGGAGCTAAGTGATTTTGTAATAACTGAGAGCAAAGTGGAGGAGAAATTGTTGAAGTTAAACATAAGAACTTGTTTCTGGTCAAGTTTTATGTATAGAATTTAAAATCAATCATAAAAATTTACTATCACGTCTCAGTTTTAAGATATAGATTGATAACTAGATTCTGTACAAAGATATTATTACTGTTTGAAATACAATTTTTAAACTTATTAACTTTTTGTTGGTTTTGTTTATTGGGCTAAAAGTGAAGCAAGTACATCATTACTGTTCTTGCAATATAGTATATTTTGATTTTGATGCACTTTTCCAGACAAGTCTGTATTTTTATTAATTTTATTACACCATTCAACTGTTCAATATATAGTGCATGATAAACTACGCTACAAGAATTCGCCTTCTGTTCAAATTTACCAATTGCTTTTACTGTTTTTAGGTTAGTGCATTGTTAAAATGGAGAAGACAAAGCACAGAACTTGCGTCAATCACCCAGACAACTTCTGCTATGTTTGTGGACACAACTCCAAAAACTCAGAGGAAGAAAATATATACAATGTCACAAAAGTTGCATATTCATTGTACTTCAGCTGCAAGATCGGTGACCAAGAAAAAAATTGGGCTCCACACATCTGCTGTAATACTTGTACAACGAACTTAAGGCTGCGGTTATATGGCAAGCTGAAAGCATTACCTTTTGCCATCCCGATGGTGTGGCGCAAGCCCAAGAATCATTTCGACGACTGCTATTTCTGCATGACAAAAATAAAAGGCATTTCCAAAAAGAGTAAGCACTGCATCAAATATCCCATCAGCAATTCGGCCAGTGCCACACAGTAAAGAACTGCCAGTACCTGTGCCACCAAAATCTTGGGGTACTGGAAGTAGTGATGAAGGTACAGAAGAAATTGTTTTACCAGATGTCGCAGAACTATATACTTCCCATGATTTGGACTATGAGCCAGAAAAAGAAAGGCACCTCCGTAGCCAGGTGGACAGGAGCAGCAGTGCATAGCACACGCTTCTTGATTAGACTGGGGTGCAAGCCTGTGACCACCAAATACGGAGGATGAGGAAAGGTCAGGGAATGACCACCGCATGTCCCCAGAGCAATATGGCCTTAGTTGCTAATGCTCCTAAAAACCAATAACAAACAAACAGAAAAAGAAAAGACCCCACACTACATTGAAAAAGAAAAATTAAGCGACTTCATCAGAGACTTGTGCTTACCCAAAGAGAAGGCTAAATTACTAGGATCCAGACTACAACAGTGGAACTTACTCGCCAAAGGTACAAACATTACAATATACCGTAAGCGAAATGAAGAGTTTTCAAGATATTTTGCAATGGAAAACAATGTGTGTGTGTCTGCAAAGACGTCGTTGATCTCATGTATGAACTGAACATTGATCACAATACTTCTGAATGACGTTTGTTAATTGATGCATCAAAGCTAAGTTTGACAGCAGTATTGCTTCATAATGGAAATACTTTTCCATCAATTCCTCATGTTCGTGCTGTTGGCCTGAAAAAACTTATGATAGTATGTCCTAGATTCTTGCTGCTATATGTTACAATGACTATGGTTGGAATATCTGCAGTGATCGCAAAGTGATTGGACTGCTTGTTGGGTTTCATGGTTGTTTCACTAAATACTGTTGTTTCCTGTGTTTGTGGGATAGTCGTGCAACAGCCAAACACTACGTCGTACAACACTGGGACAAGAGATTTGAATATATTCCCAGCAAAAGCAATGTAAAATATGTTCCATTGGTTAATCCACAAAAGGTTTTTCTTCCCCCTTTACACATCAAGCTTGGACTGATTAAGAATTTCACTAAGGCACTGGATAAAGAAAGCAGAGGATTCGCATATTTACTGAAAATGTTTCCAAATTTATCTCATGCAAAGCTGAAGGAAGGAATTTTCATAGGTCCTCAAATAAGAAAGCTCCTAAAAGATGAAGCATTTCAAAGAAACCTGAATGATGTTAAACTGGCTGCATGGAGATCTTACAAGGCTGTGGTACACGGATTCCTCAGAAAGAGAAAAGAAGAGAACTATGAGCAACTGGTGACAACCTTGCTGAAATGTTACAAGAACATGGGGTGCCAAATGTCATTGAAAATGCATTTCCTTCATTCCCATCTGGATTTATTTCCTGAAAACTTAGCAATGTCAGAGATGAACAAGGAGAGCACTTCCACCAGGACATATCTGCAATGGAAAAATGATACCAAGATTGCTGGGGTACTCTGCCATGATGGGAGATTACTGTTGGTTCCTTAAACATGAAAGTAATCTGGAGTATAAAAGGAAATCATTGAGTGGGAAACATGTCTAAGTAACATATATTGGGTGTAATAATTACAACCATGTATGCTGATATTGTATAAAAACAAGGAAATTAAAAAATGCGTATATCTATATCTTTTGATGTAGACGTGACAGAAGTAAAAGATTGATATTTTCATAATCAGGACATTAATTTTGTTCAGAATAACCAACTTTCATCCCAGAGGTGTGATGAAAAAAAATTTTGTCTGATAGTGTAATCGGAACAAGAGTACTGCTTCATCTTGTTACTCCTCTAACATGATGCTGCAGAAAATAGTTATCCAATAATTGTACAAAAGTCTTGCCAGTGTGCAAGTGACCAACCTACAAGTTCCAGTCAATATCTGACCCACTGTTTCTTTATATAGTTATTTTATTTTTATTTGAAAGAATCTGATTTTTTGATATGCAGTCATTTAATTTACAAGGGTAATAATCCTTAGTGAAAAATTAAATTTATTATGATTATAAAATCATGATATATGGTAAATATTCATTAAAATAAAATTTAGGAATAAATGTAAATTTGAATACATATTAAAATACTCTTCCACCATATGGAATAGAAAAATAAAGATTTAGTATCAGTTGTGGAAAATGGTGGAAGAAAGCAATCTTATAACGGCATCAGGCAAAAAAAAAAAAAAAAAAATCTGATTTCACCTATCCATCCCACTCAGTAGTTTGTCTAGTTCTTCCTTGAATTTATTTTAAAATAAGCGCTTTAATAAGCGCTTTAAAATAAGCGAGAACCTGAAGCCAATAGCAAGTGACCAGGAATTAAGGCAATCAATGGCTTTTTGCAGTTGTTTTTCAATAACACTCATGTTGCATGACTGACAGAATATGCTAAAGTCATCAACATAGAGGGCACTGTTTACGGTTGGAGGAAGTTGTTCTGTGATGGAATTTACTTTGATGGCGAAAAGCGTGACACTTAAAACTGATGCTTGTGGTACTCCCTCCTCTTGGGTGAAGGAGCGAGAGAGTGAGGATCTCACACCAACTTTGAAAGATCGATTGGCTAAAAAGTTTTTAATAAAAATGGGCAGTTGCTCCCTAAGACCAGGGCTATGCAGATCTTTTAAGATGCCAAATCTCCAAGTTGTGTCATACGCTTTCTCCATGTCAAAGAACACCGACACCAAGTGTTCGCGTTTAAGGAAAGCATCCCGGATGGATGTTTCCAATCTACTAAGATGGTCCAAAGTCGACCGGTTCCTTCGGAAGCCGCACTGGATGTTGGAAAGAAGGTCATTTGATTCTAAATACCAGATTAAACGAGAATTAACCATTCTCTCCAGGATTTTGCACAGACAGCTGGTCAGAGCAATAGGATGATAATTTCTAGCGACTTTTGGATCTTTCCTGGCTTAGCAAAGGCAAGAACGGTTGCCTTGCGCCAGAAATCCGGAAACTGCCCTTCAATAAAGATTCTGTTATACAGAAGGAGCAGATAATCCATAGATTTTGGTGAAAGATGCTTAATCATTTCATAATGGATGCCATCTGGTCCAACAGCACTTGCTTTGGAAAGAGCAAGGGCTCTTTTCAGTTCCTGAATAGTGAATGACCCGTTGTAGGGATAGATGCTCTTGGACTTAAAATTAAGTGCCTGTTTTTCAAGTTTATGTTTCAGGACCGGGAACTCTGGGGAATACGAAGATGATGCAGAGATGTTAGAGAATGTTTCCCCAAGAGAGTTGGCTATTGCAGTTGGATCTGCAATAGTGCATCCATTATAATCTAGGATTGAAGAAGGGTGGGATATATATTTTCCCTTCATTTTCCACATTTTATCCCAGACTACCTTAGAGTTGGTAGACTGGTTAATGGATGATGTAAAATGGATCCATGATTCCTTTTGACTTTCTCTAACAGAGATGTTAGAGAATGTTTCCCCAAGAGAGTTGGCTATTGCAGTTGGATCTGCAATAGTGCATCCATTATAATCTAGGATTGAAGAAGGGTGGGATATATATTTTCCCTTCATTTTCCACATTTTATCCCAGACTACCTTAGAGTTAGTAGACTGGTTAATGGATGATGTAAAATGGATCCATGATTCCTTTTGACCATGGCGGATATAGCGTGCTTTGGCTCGTGCACGTTTAAAGGCTATACAGTTGGTCGTGGTAGGGTATCGGCGGAATATCCCCCACGCTTTGTTTTGAGCCTTTTTTGCTGCTGTGCATTGTGAATTCCACCAAGGTTTGGGAAATGGTGGAAACCGGGCAGATGTTTTTGGAACAGCATTCGCAGCTGCTTGGACGATAGTTTCTGTGATGTACATTACTGCATCATTGATAAGCTCTTGACTGACGGTGCTTAGATCAAAATTTGCCTGATGTTGGAAGGCAGACCAGTCAGCCTGATCAATCTTCCACTGTGGTAACCTGAAAGGAAGGCACGGTCTCCCACTGTGTAACGAGGTTATCACAGGGAAGTGATCACTTCCGTATGGATTCTCCTCCACTTCCCAAGTGAGTGAAGGGAGTACAGAAGAGAAGCAGATAGAGAGAGAGAGAGATCAATGGCAGAAAAAGTATGGGCAGGCATGTGAAAGAAGGTATTCCAGTATTTAGAAAGGAAAAGTCATTGTCATTGAGCATACGCTCTATGACCCGTCCCCTTCCATTGATGTTAGCACTACCCCACAGAGTGTTATGTCCATTAAAATCCCCGAGAAGTAAGAAAGGGGGAGGCAACTGCGTTACAAGATCATCAAGGTCTTCCTGGGAGATGTCAGTCCCAGGTGGCAAATAAATAGAGCAGACCGTTAATAAAACTCCCACTGTAAGGCGAATTGCAACAGCCTCTATGCTAGTTGTAATTAGCAAGGGCTGAACTGGGGTCTGATTGCCCACAAGGATAGCTACCCCTCCATGAGCAGGACCATCCGGAATTCTATTCTTATGAAAGATTGTGATGTTATACATCATGGGATCATCATTTGCTTTTAGATAAGTCTCCTGCAAGCAAAAGCAAACTGGCTCGTGCTTTTGCAGGAGGGCCTTGATGTCATCAGTATTTCGCCGGAATCCACGACAATTCCATTGTAGGAATTTAGCCATTATTTTGGCTTGGTGGGTCCATCAGGCGGCTTCCGAGGTGCTGAGGGCTTACTTTTATCAGTCCTGGCTTTATCTTTTTTGAGGAAGAATGGACGCTGTCCCGTGTCCATTTCTTCCTCCGCAAAGAGTTCCAAGACTGATTCATCCTGTACCTCCTTGTTCTCTACATCCATTGTTTCTGTTATTACTGGAGGCTCTTTACCACTTGGTTTTGGTAGTGGTGGAGCACTAGGAGGTACGGATATAGGAGTGGCAATTGACTGTGTTTTTTTGGTGGGCTTTTGTGAACTCAATAAATAGCGTGCAATCGGGGTGAATGACTCTTTTGGTGGTATAGTCATCTCAGTTTGTGTCCCGACAGTGCACTTAGCAGAAACCTTCTGGGCATATGAAGGTTTCCTGCTATTTATTGGTTGGATACGTTTTCTGGCCTCTGGGTAGGAGATATTCAGCTCTGTTTTCAGTTTTTGTATTTCTTTTTCATCCTTCCACCGCTGGCATGCTCTAGAGTAGGCGTGGTGCTCTCCTTGGCAATTGATACAGATCGGTTTTGGAGCCGAACATTCCTTGCTCTCGTGGTCTTTAACATCACATCGAGCACAGGCAGGGTTACCACGACAAGATGTTTGTGAGTGGCCGTATTTTTGGCATCTAAAACACCGCAGTGGGTTTGGGATATAAATCCTCACTGGGCAGTTTAGATAGCCTGCCTTGATGGAATTTGGAGGCTGTGGGGTGTTAAACGTGAGGATAAGAACTTGGGTAGGGATGAGATTCCCGTCCTTTCGTATTGATATTCTCTTGACAGCTGTCACTCCTTGGTCTTTTAATTCAGAGCAGATCTCTTCTTCAGAAACATGAAGAAGGTCCCACTCTGAAATGACACCTCTTGAAGAGTTCAAAGTTTTGTGGGGGGTTACGATGATAGGTATTCCCCCTATTGATGTGGCGTTCAGGATTTTTTCCACCTGTTTAACATTTGCAGCTTCGACCAAAAGGTCGCCAGAACGCAGTCTTTTTACAGATTTAGGTGAGCCTGCCAACCCCTCTAATCCTTTCTGAATGAAGAAGGGTGACATCTTTCCAATTGACTGTTCTCCGGTGGAATGGAGAATGAGGAAGAGGGGTATCACTGATGGCGGTTGTGTTTCCTCAGTCCTGGCTCTTTTTGCAGAGGTGTTATCTGTGTCATGATCTCGATTAGGTAGGGGCCTTGTTGGGGCTCCAGAAGAAATTGGATTTAAATTACTCATATGAGTAAAGAGAAAGTGTCTGATGCCTAAGTACATCACCCACCACGGAGCCCTACGAGGGGGCGCCCACTCGTGAACTAGCAGGTACTGCGTACACGAATGGGACGCCGAGTTCGCTTAGGAGCACCATACCCACATTACCAATAAGTCTTTATCCCATCCCAGGACCATAGGGAGGGAGACATTGGAACGCAGTTGACCCTAGCAGTAAAAACCACCCGCCGATTGATCCCAGTCGGGCCAGTCTGGGACCTCCCATCTTGTCGAAGCAGGGGCCAAAGTGGTGTATTAAGGCTGGGCCCTTCAACCACCAGGATCCCCCTTTCCAAAATCCACGGGTCGCGGCGCACAGCTGCACACGCCGGATTCCAATGAGGTAACCCTGGAACCAAGGTATGGGCGTTAGATCCCAGTGATAGGCGCCTCCGTAGCCAGGTGGGAAGGAGCAGCAGTGTGTAGCACACGCTTCTTGATTAGACCGGGGTTCGAGCCCGTCACCACCAAATACAGAGCATGCGGAAAGGTCAGAGAATGACCACCGCACCGGAGCAATATGGCCTTAGTTGCTAATGCTCCTAAAAACCAAATAACAACAACAACAACATCCCAGTGATGCTAATCTGAAAAACCAGCAGCATCACTGGGAGGTCCCCTCACCACGTACAGGTGCCCACGTAGAGGGGAATTTGCAGATAAAGCAACTACTAAGTGGCAGTGATCACAGTGTACTGATGTGGGATTTACTTAAAGATATAACTGCCATCAGGAGTAAAGGAAATTGTTTTTGCTTTCGTAAAGGTGACTACAGTGGTCTCAGAGTTTTTTTGAAATTCTATAGAAGAATCTTTATTGCAATGCTTAGAATGATAATTGGAACACCCTGGATTACCAACAGCAAATTATTCTGGGTTAGGTCCAAATGGATTTCAGATGAACTAATAAGACTTGTGGCAGAGAAGAAAAATGCATGGGATGCATATAAATTATCAGGCAGCACGGAAAACTATGGCAGATATAAGCTAGTCTGTAATAAAGTCACAAAGGAGATTAGGCAAGCAAAGGTAGATTATGAGAAATCTTTGGCAAAGGATGCAAAGAGAAACAGCAAAGACTTTTTTACTTATATAAACTACCATAAACCCAGAGTAATATATCAACTGGGTGATATTATACTCGGATATTGGAGAATGAAAAGGACCTGGGGGTAATTGTGCAGTCAGATATGAAGTTTTCTTTGCAGTGCAGACAAGCTGTATGAATACCTTGTGGTGCCTTGTCAACAATATACAGGAATTTTGTTAGCAGGGATAAGGAGGTGATTGTCCCCTTGTATAAGGCAATAGTCAGCCAACACCATGAGTACTGTATACAGGTCTGGATCATTGTCAAATAGCTGCTAAACTGAATGAGCATTTTGCCTCTACATTCACACATGAGTTATTCAAGAAGGAGAGGGCCAGATGTTTATCAAACTCTAACAGCAAGTTAAATGATTTTCTAATAGCTGAGAGCAAAGTGGAGGAAAAATTGTTAAACTTAAACATAAGAAAGGCAACTTGGGTGTATGAGATCTATCCAGTTATATTAAAGGAGGTGGCAAAGGAAGTAGGCAAACCCTTAGCCATAATTTTGAGAGCATACTTGGACTCAGGAGAAGTCCCCATGGACTGGAGATGTGCAAATGAATCTCCAATTAACAAAGGGTGACACGAGTAATTACAGAGCTGTTATTTTGACATCTGTTTCAGGGAAAATAATACAGTCACAGTTAAAGAAGCATTGTGGGATCATCTAGACAAGACTACAGTAATAATTCAGACACAGCATGGGTTTGTTAAGGGAGTGTCTTGTCTGACCAATTTGATTGGACTATGACGTGGTCACAAAGGAACTGGATGCAAAAAATAATTTTGATATCATATATCTGGATTTCAGGAAACCTTTTGATAACATCGCACAGGGAAGACTGCTGTACATATTGGAGCAGTACGGCATTAAGGACAAGTTGCTACAATAGATAAAAGGATGCTCGAGTGGGAGAAGAGAGAATGGAAATCAATGGACATTGCTCTTCATAGACTAATGCTATTAGTGGTGTTTCCCCCCCCCCGGTCTGCGTTGGGCCCATTGTTATTTTCTCTATTTAGCAATAATATTGATGATGGTTTATCCGGCTTAATGTCCAAGTTTACAGACAATACAAAGGTTGGCAGGATTATTAATGACAGTATGCCACTACAACATTGATGATGGTTTATCCGGCTTAATGTCCAAGTTTACAGACAATACAAAGGTTGGCAGGATTACTGATGACAGTATGCCACTACAACATTATCTAGAAAAGTTGATCAGATGCACTGAGAGGTAGCAACTGAAGTTTAACATTGACAAATGTAAATTACTCCATATGGGTAGCAATAATCACAGAGTAACATATTAACTGGGTAGTACTACACTCAGAGTATTGGAGAATGAAAAGGCCTTGAGGGTAATTGTGCAGTCAGATATGAAGTTTCCTTTGCAGTGCAGACAAGCTGCTAGAATAGTTTATGGTGCCTTAATGATATACAGGAATTTTGCTAGCAGGGATAAGGAGGTGATTGTCCCCTTGTATAAGGCAATGGTCAGCCAACACCATGAGTATTGTATACAGGTCTGGTGGCTTCATTTTAGGAAAGCTGTAGAACTGCTGTAACGAGAACATTGAAGGGCAAAACGATTGGTGAGTGGAACAAAGGGTTGCTGTTACCAAGATAGGCTTAGGTTCTTCAAATTGCAGCGTCTGAAGACTAGACACCTGCGAGGTGATCTGATTGAGGTGTATAGGGCCTTGAATGGTTTGAATAAGATCAACACTGATAGGATTCTTCCTCTTGCTCAGATTCCGTACCTGATGGGGCATGAATTCAAATCAAGAAAAGACAGTCGTAGAATAAATGTGTGGAAATTGCCTTTAGCCAGCAGGTGGTTGTTTACTGGAACAAGCTTCTATTTGTCGTTGTGGAAGTTGACAGCTTAAATAAATTCAAGGTAGAACCAGACAAACATATGAAACAAATGAATGGGTGAAATGGAAAAGGTTTTTTTTTTTTTTTTTTGCTAAGCATCAGCCAAATGCTAATGCTAAAAAGCATGAAATTATAAAAAATATAGTAGTAGTAGTAATGGAGTAGTGATGCAAGAAGGCAAGCATATGAACTTATGTAGCATCAGCCAAAAAAAAAAAAAAAAAAGCAATTTCACACATCTATTCGCTCTAAAAGTTTGTCCAGATTCTCCTTGAAATTTATTTAATATCAACTTCCACAACTACAGATGTAAGTATGTTCCAGCAATTAACCACCCACTGGCTAAACGCAAATTTCCGCATATCTATTCTACAACTGTCTTTCCTCAATTTGAATTTATGCCCCCTTAGGGTCGTAATCTGAACAAGCAGAAGAATTCCATCAGAATTCAGCGTGCTCAACCCATTCAAGGCCTTATATACCTCAATCAGATCACCTTGCAGGTGCCTAGTCTCCAGCCACTGCCTTATCAATCTTGTTGCCCTTCTCTGTACACTCTCAAGAAACTCTACATCCTTCCTTAAATGAGGCCTCGAGACCTGTACACAGTACCCAAGAAGTGTCCTGGCCATTGCCTTACACAAAGGGCTAATCACCTCCTTTTCCCTACTAGCAAAATTCCTGTATATCATTGACAAGACACCATAAGGTATTCTTGCAGCTTGTCTGCAGTGCTCAGAAAACTTCATATCTGACTGCACAATTACTCCCAGGTCTTTTTCATTTTCTATCACCCTAAGTGTCGAAGGAAGGGTGCTTCTCTGAGGTAACTTCTATCCATATGCAGTACTTTGTATTTGTCAATGTTAAACTTCAGTTGCCACTTCTCAGCCCATCTGACCAAATTTTTTAGATCATATTGTAGTAGCACAGTGCCATTACTGTCATTAACAACCCTTCCCCTGCCAACCTTTGTATCATCCGCAAACTTCAACATTAAGCCTGATATACCTTCATCGATATCATTGATAAATACAGAAAATAACAATGGGCCCAACACAAGCCCCTGGGGGAACACCACTAATTAGTCTACGAAGAGCAGCACCCATTGATTACCACCCTCTGTCTTCTCCCACTCACCCATCCTTTTATCCATTGTAGCAACTTTCCCTTAGCGCCATGCAGCTCCAACTTATACAGTAGTCTTCGATGTGCAACAGTTTCAAAAGCCTTCCTAAATAACCAAGTATATGATATCAAAATTATTTTTTTGCATCCAGTTCCTTTGTGACAACATTGTAGTATCCAATCAAACTGATCAGACAAGACTTCTCCTGAACAACCCATGCTGGGTCTGAACTATAACTGAAGTCTTGTCTAGATGATCCTACAATGATCTTTAACCAGTGACTCCATTATTTTCCCCAGAACAGAAGTCAAACTAACTGGTCTGTAATTACTCGTGTCATCCTTATATCTCCCTTTGTGAATTGGGGATACATTTGAGCATGTGCAGTCCATGGGGACTTCCCCTGAATCCAAGGATGCTCTCCTAATTATGGCTAAGGGTTTGCTTACTTCCTTTGCGGCCTCCTTTAATATAACTGGATAGATCGCATCCACTCCTTTCTTATGTTTAACTTCAACAATTTCTCCTCCACTTTGCTCTTAGTTATTACAAAATCATTAAGCACCCTGTTTCCGTCTGATAAACTTCTGGCCCTCTTCTCCATGAATAACTCCTCATGTGTGAATGTTGATTCAAAATACTCATGCAAATTATCAGCTATCTGAGGAGGATCCTAACAGTCAAAACATCGATATCAAGTGGACCAATCTGATTCATCCCCGTTCTTCTAGAGTTTATATAAGTAAAGAAGTCCTTGCTGTTTTTTTCTTAGCCTCCTTTGCCAAAGATTTCTCATAATCTGCCTTTGCTTGCCTAATCTCCTTTGTGACTTGATTACAGACTAGCTTATATCTGTCGTAGGCTTCTGTGTCACTTGATAATTTATATGTATCCCATCCATTTTTCTTCTCTGCCACAAGTCTCATTAGTTCATCTGACATCCATTTAAGCCTAATCCTTGAACAATATTTCTTAATCGGTGTGAAAAGCCTAGAAGCTTCCACAATTAATTCCTTGAATGCTTCCCACTTAGAATTTGCTGTTAGTAACATGATCAGTTGGTCCCACTGTACAGAATTTAAAAACTGTCTGAGACCACTGTAGTCACCTTTATGGAAGCAAAAATGCCCCTGATGTTAATTATATCTTTAAGTAAATCTCACATCAATACACTGTGATCACTGCCACCTAGTGGTTCCTTTATCTGCAAATTCTTTATACATGAATCATCACTGCTGATAAGCAGACCAAGAGTACTGCCCTCTCTGGTTGCCTCTCGAACATGCTGCTGCGGAAAATATGAAACAAAATAAAATGCTGAAAAAAAAAAGAATGAAATAAAACTAAATAAATAAGTACCAATTACTGGCTATACACTGATAGTCACTCAACAGTTATAAAAACACCTATCAATGTACAAGTAAAAGTAATTAGCAACACTATCTACTATCTGTTTCCATGAATTCCAGATCAGTTTTACATTATGATAAAATATAATGGATAGCAACTAAAGAAGATGGAAAATATACCACATATTAAAATAAAATGTAAAATTAACATTAGAGAGGCATAAATTTTTTGCTGAAAATTGGCTTAAAGGGACTATTAGTCTGACGGATGGTAACCTAATTAAGTGATAACAGGGATGATATTTAGAGCAGCATTACTAGCATGCATCCTTACTGTTTCACAGCCAAACCAAAAAGGCTAAGAATGGTTTTCAAAGTTGCCACTATGTGGATGCTAATGTGCCCCCCCCAACACTGTTTTACTCTAGGCAGGTAAAATTTTAAATGTAAGTTGATAACATAACAATATGAGCCCCGAATGGGAAAAAATATAGGTTAAAAATATAAAGATAAAAGTTAAGAAAAGAAATTATAAGTACTGGGTAAGCTGTGGTCATAAACCTCCACTTTTTCCTGTACGTAAATCTATTAGTGCAATACAAGGGTGATAGGAATATTCCTACTGTCCTTAGTTACTTTCGCCTTTATCTCATTCAGATACACTTTTGCCCATTCCCTATCCTCAATTCACTCCCCAACCTTATATCATTTGCAAGCTATAAATTCTATCAACTAAATTCTACAAATTATATCCACCTAACTTCTATTTGCATTTTCTACCTGAATCTGTACTTACAATATACAACTAGTTTTAATTTTAATTTAACTTAATTATTTTATACAACATACACTGCACTGGAACTACCTCATTCCATACCTTGTGAGAGTTATAATCCTTTCAATCTCACTCAATTTATTATTAAATTTCTTCTCTTTCACATTTATGGACAAGTATAGAAACGCAGTCCTTGATGCATGATCAGGTGTAGTCCCCTGAAGAAATACCTGATCATGTATCAATATTTACTTTTGCTATCATCAGACTTTATTGCATATTTGCTCTACCCCCCTTTTGAACATAGCCAAATTAATCCACCCTTATCTGATGCTAGCTACCATTACTTTTATTTATTTCTCACTTTAATTTATTTATCATTTTTACTTTACAGGTCACTCCTCTCTAACTGGTGTTATAATTTGCCCTATAATTTTACCTAATTCATCATAACTTATAGGATATTCACATTCTTTTACCCTTTTAACACCTACATTTGCTCATATTTTTGCTATCCTTTTCCTTCTAGCTTTCAACATCTTGTGTAACTTTCAATCACATCTTCACTCCAACTTTCACATTTATTAATACATACATATATATACTTGTACATCCTTTGCTGCTACTTTGCGCTCTCAGGTGCATCTGTCATATCAAATTTATTTTATTTTTATCTTTCCACTACAACTCCAGATTTTAACCCATCATATCCTATATTTCATATATATATATATATATATATATATATATATATATATATATATTTATCTTAAATTTATTATTTATTAAAGATTAATCTTTGATAATATAATTGATATTATTAATAAAACTCACCTTAATCTTTTAAAACACTGAATATTTCTATCCCATACGAACTTGACACAATGGTAGGTAAAATATCTGTAACACATCTGCTTTTAAAAAAAAAAGTTTATTATTGAGGAAAAATCAGCCATATCTAAATAACAAAATAGAAAAAAAAACTTACATTAATTATGAAAAAGATATATGGAAATATTAGAAAGTAATCAAAATATATTAAAAAAAAAAAACACAATTCACTATATGAAATAATTAGTTTACTAGTATGCAAGTATAAATTAACATAATCAGACCTATATGGTCTCGATAACTAAATATAACTGGGTAGATTTTGGATTTTTGTAGTGTAATATACATATTGATCTCCACCTTCAGACTTGTATTCTGGCCTCTACAAAATGTACGTAAGAACAGATATTAGCACAGATTGACAAAACAATACATGAAATCAATACTGTAAGTTAAACTGAAATCCAGAATTGAAAAATCAAAGAAATTAATTACAAATAAAAATTTCAAAATTTAGCCACAACTTCACAATTTAAACCATCTAACTAGAGAAAACATATAGACAAATATTTTACTTATATATATATACACTGAGTGATCACTGAATCATGACCATGTAAGGTACAAGAGTACACAGTTATTCAACCTACATAGCATAGATAAGGTGTCAGTGGTTAAGTAGTTAGTAAAATTCCGAGCATGATGGATAAAAGGAAGATTTATCGGACATTAAAGAACAAATTGTGGGAGCTCAACGAGCTGGTGCCTCAATTTCCCAAACGGCTGAACTGGTGGGGTGAGAGCTGCCATTATTAAAGTGTACCAGGACTGGCATCAAAATGGTAAAACAATGACCCGACGGCAAAACTGCAAAGGACAGCAAAAGGTTAAAGTCAGAACTGAGCGCCGGGTCCGACGACTCATACAGCCGAAGCACTGTTCAAGAGTTGACTACCCAATACAACATGGGCCAACCTGGAACAATATCTGCCATGACATTCGTCGCACGCTCACACATATGGGCAATATCAGCAGATGATCCCTACGGCATCCTCTCCTAACCAAGGTTCATCAGCATAAAAGACTCACCTGGTGAAAAGAGCATGAAAGTTGGACATTAGAAGACTGGAAGAAGGTGTGCTGATCGGATGAGTCACATTATTTACTCCACACCACGGATGGTCATGTACGGATTTGGCATCAACAACATGAGGCTCTTGATCCATCATACATGGTATTAAAAGTGCAGGCCAATAGAGGTGGTTGTAAGGTGTGGGCATGTTTCACTGGCAGGAACTTGGACCTCTGGTGCATGTGGAACAACGTATCACTGGTCACTGCTATTGTCAACTGCTTGCTGACTGTGTACACCCTGCTATGTTACACTTTTTTCCGAATGGCGATGGTGTCTTGCAAGGTGACAATGCGTCGAGCCATCAGGCACTTGTTGTGCAGGAATGGTTTGAGGAACACAGTTCTGACTTCCAGCATATCGATTGGCCTCCGAACTCCCCCGATATCAATCTCATAGAGCACTTGTGGGACACTATGAAAAGGCATATCAGGCATCTGGATACACCAATCACCTCCATACCTGCATTGCTGGCCTCATTACACACAGCTTGGATTGCTGTACCTCCCGAACGCGTCTGACATCTTGTTGAATCAATGCCACGTCGGATAGCTGCTGTACCTACGAAGTATTAGGTAGGTGGTCATAATTCAGTGATCACTCAGTGTATATACAGTCATGTTAGAATTCATGTATTAGCATTAGCTAAAGGTAGTGAATAACTGATAGACATAACTAGTTAAATCTATGGAGTACACATAGTTAAATTTGTTTTAGAGATTGTTAAAAAATATATACCAGATAATATACAAACTGCCTATCATTGCATACTTACAATTAGGATAACATTTTCAGGGATGAACTAACCAGATTGAAAGGAAAATCAATGTGGGGTTCTCTGTTTCTGTAATGATCACACTAGGCAGTATGCATTACCAGTATATTAATCATGCCTAAAGGTTATGTGCCACTATACAGTTTTAATTTTATAAAAAATTTTCATATATTATAAATAAATTGATTATCTGTGACCTGACAGAGAACTAATGAAATAAAACCCAAAGCTAAAATCAAAAGCTATGAGCTGGCTTACTATGTCTAGCTAAAAACTACATATGGACTTCACTATAGACAAACAAAATGAAATGAAACAGTAGGTAAATTTAAAAGACCCCCATGGACAAATAAAGGCTTGAAGATTTTACCATGTCCAACCCCTGTGCTGGACATGGTAAAATGTCTATTATTGTGTGTGAACAAAGTGTAGTTTGTGAAATATTACATTCTAGCATAATGAAACTTAGCAATACTGACGTAATGAAAATGGCTGATGCAGAAGGAAAGAAAGAACCTGAACCCTATAAAGGCAAAGATACAGTGGTATGTTTAGAAATAATTTCTCCTCTATCCTAAATAAATCTAATAATTTTGGAGAAACAAGAATGAAGAGTACAGCTGAATGGAGCTAAGATATACAAGGTGTGGCAATAAATTCTTGGACTGCAATAAAAAGAACAGAAAATGAAGGAGCTGAAAAATGATTTAATTTTTATTCAAAGTAATTACCACCTGATTGAAAGCTCTTATTACAACATTCTAAAAGTGTCTGAGAAGAGTCAGCGAAGGTGTTCAAGGAGATTATGTTCAGTTCATCTCTTTGGACAGCACTGACTGAAAAGATATGTCCTCAATATCCTCTCCTTTGAGGGCAGTTTTAATCTTGGGAAATAGGAGGAAATTCACTGGTGCTAGATAGGGACAGTAGAGTGGAAGATTGATTTGTAAAATGCCATGTTTCATCAGAAATTTCTTCACAACAAATGCAGAATGGGCGGAAGCATTGTCATGCAACAAGAACCAGCAGCCTTTCTCTTGAAATTGCAGCCTCATCCTGAAAATGCACTTCAACAGTCTTTAAAGCACCTGTACATCAAATGCAGCTTTGACTCTCTTCCCTTAATATGCATTCGCAAATTCCTTGTGAATGACACCTTGTTTGTCAAAAAACACGATCAGCATCATCTTGGTCCAGGACTTCTGCAAAGGAAATTGAGCCTTGATGATAATTTTGAAGTCTCCTGCATGCTCTAATGCTTTGCTTCTGGGTCATATTGAAACACCCAACATTCACCTCCAGTGACAAGTCAAGGATATTAGGATTGTCTTGACGAATCTGTCAAGCATGATGACACTGTTGTTTCTGCTCATCCATCAGGCTGTGCTGCACAAATTTTGCACAGACCTTCCTTTTCCCTAAATATTCATGAAGAATTTCATTAATCATCTCCTTATTCAGATCCAAACCATCAGTCATCATTCTGAGGTTCAAATGAAGATCTCTTCATAAAATGTAATAAAACATTAATTTTAATAAAAACATAATGAATAATATAATTCAATGAAAGGTAATGAAATTTAGAACAGTAAAAAGCAGATAATAAGACACTGTACAAAGAAGGTATGTTTAAAAATAACTAAATGCACAAGGCATAATACATTAAGAGTTAATTATCTATATAATATTGGTGTAGATACACCACAGACAACTCTTAAGAAACTACGAAGTAGTTGTTTTAGTAGGCATCAGTTGCTCTGTTTGTTTGTTTGTTATTTGGTTTTTAGGAGCATTAGCAATTAAGGCCATATTGCTCCGGAATATGCGGTGGTCATTCCCTGACCTTTCCGCATCCTCCGTATTTGGTGGTGACGGGCTCGAACCCCGGTCTAATCAAGAAGCGTGTGCTACGCACTGCTGCTCCTTCCCACCTGGCTACGGAGGCGCACATCAGTTGCTCTGTTTCTCATATTATGCTCTGCCTTCACAACAAGTTGCCATGATATTGCACTACCTCGAATAAGTAATGCTTCACTAGTAACAATAGTCTTCTCTATTAGTGGAGCGTTACTTATTTGACGGGCACCAAGTCCAAATATAAATTTGGACTTGGTGCCCGTCAAAATTTTATTAATTTTGACTTATTTAATTGGCTATTCAAATTTTAATTGATTATATTTTATTATCTTTATATTTAGACTTTCTAAATTATCTTCGAGAGCTTCTGCTGCAATAATTTTATTCTCTTCCCTCCCTGTTGGTTTGATCGTTACATATAATTTCACAATTTTCGCTCTTCTGTCTTGCCATGCTGCTGGCATTTTCATTTATTTTTTTTATTTTTTAATCATTATTCTCACTTAAGTTTATATCTCAAGCGTCATATAGAGGAAAATGCTTTCCTCTGATGTATGCTGATGTATGCTTTACCCCTTTTCTGATGTATGCTTACCTCTTTTTTATGTAAGATTCAGTTTTCAATTATTTCAAACATTATTCAAATATAAGTACAGTAATACCCCGACTTACGCTACCCCGACTTACGCAAACTCGGAGTTACGCGGTTCTTGATTTTTTCGTTTGGCAACGCTGCCGCCCACTATCTTCAAGGTCGTTTTTCATATGTTATCGATATACGGTGCGATGGCGGAGAATGAGAGCGAAAGATGAACAAAATTCAACTTTGTTGCTTTTATGTTTTTTATATCAGTGAAGGGGAAACACATTTCACCATAATAACGTAAAAACCAACACAATTCCAGCTATGGGTATAATCGCAAATGCAATTAGATCGAGTTTACTACCAGTTTATAACAGATTTCACTAGCAGAAACGCAACTGGATTTTTATTGTTTTATGGTAGTAACCCCTAGAAATGTGAGGTGTTAATAGTGTATCTCTGCTTTTATGGTGTTGTTTATTCAGTTGCTACATGTGCGCAGCTTTGTTTATGCGTATCAAGCGTGCCTCCTCGTTTTGTAATTGTGCTTTATTCCCTAAAAATGAGTAAAATACTTAATTAAAAGGTGTGAAAAGGAAGCGTCCTGGTGAAGACACTGCAGATTCAGAGAGAAAAAGAAAAGCAATTATCGATAAACAGAGGCGGACTGGATCAAAAATTCTTACCCGGGAAAATTTATAGTGGCCTCATACTATGGTTTATGGCCAAAATCACACCGGCGCACCGGGGTTTCCCCGGTAAGGCTTATGGCCAGTCCGCCTCTGTCGATAGAGAAAAAAATATGAAATTGTGAAACGCTTTGAGCGAAATGAAAGACCATGTGATATTGCACGTGCTACAGGCGTAAATGAGGCAACGGCGAAAAGCATATGACAATTGCAAACTTGAATTGAAAAGTTATTGAATTGCAAACTTAGCTCAATTGAAAAGGGCTTAAAAATTTTAGAAAACATAGACTCCAACGAAGAACGCGTTATAGCTACAAAGCAAGGAATAAAAAAATTATTAGCTTGCTACGAAGAAATTCTGCGTGAAAAAAAGAAGGCGCTGTGTCGTCAGACGAATTTGTTAGATTTTATGAAGCCATCGACATCGAAATAACTTTTTTACGTAAGTCATTTGTTTTTTTAATGCATATTTTGTATTAATATGTATAAAGAACTGCAATTTTATTAATATTTTTCTTCTAAACTAGTGTTTTTGTTAGTCCTTGGTCCCAATTAAGCAAAATTTATATGTATTTATATGCAAAGTTGTACCCCGACTTACGCGAATTCGACTTACGCGATTTTCGTCGGACCCACCTATCGCGTAACTTCGGGGTATTACTGTATATATATTTTAACAATCTCTAATAGGGATTTATATACTCCACAGACTTATTACACTAGGTACTGTAATAACTATAGATCTGAAAATAACTTTAATCCTACATTCTTTACTGTCATGCAATTTTTTCAATAAGCTATTACAGGTTGGTAAAAAAAAAAAAAAAAAAAACCATAAAAAAGGGAATCAGACAGCTGGAGACCCCTCAACCCCTGGATAATGAACAGCATGTGTGTGTCATGGGGATTAGTTGTAAAGAAGATTGACACTTAGGTTAAGTGTAAATATTATAAAAAATTATTTTATTTTAATATATACTTAGTTTAGTATTGTGACAGATCATTTTCACACCTCTGTTGTTAATTATATGCATTTATAAATATTAATGCTGTTTTCTTATTTTGACAATTTCTCTCTCTCAAACACATGTGTAACAATATACGATGTACTACATGACATACACATTAACATGTGTATTTTGAATGTTTGGCATGCTATGTTGTTTGGCACTAATGTTCTATAGAACAGAGAAAAGTGAAACAAAAGTGAGCTTTACACAATTTTTTGAAATGTAAAAACACTTAGGTAAAAGACCCACTAGGTGGCAGTGATCACAGTGTACTAATGTGGAATTTATTTAAAGGCATAACTACTGTCAGATACTTTTTGAATTCAATGCAGTAGGAGACCACTTGATGATGTTATTACAGGTTGAAAAAGCAAATTCTAAATGGGAAGCATTCACGAAAGTAATCAGAGAAGCTACTATGCATTTCATACCAACTATGAAATACTGTTCCATACTTAGTCCTAAATAGATGTCAGATATGAAGTGATGAAACTTGTGGCAGAAGAAAAATGTGTGGAATGCTTATAAATTATGAAGTGATACAGAAACCTATTGTACATATAAATTAGTCTGTAATCATGTCACAAAGGAGGTTAGGCAAGCTAAGGCAGATTGTGAGAACTCTCTGGAAAAGAATGCAAAGAACAGCAGCAAAGACTATGCTTATATTAACAGTAGAAAGAAGGGACTGAATCTCATTGGGTCACTTGGTGTCAATAGGATAACTGCTGATGACCCTACTCAGATTGCTGACAAACTAAATAGGTGTTTTGCAAATACTAGTACTAGTGGTAGTAGTGGTATGTGATGCAAGAAGCAAGTGTATGAGCTTATGCAGCATCAGACAAAAAAAAAAAAAAAAAAATCACACCATTCCCTCCAAATGCCTGTCCAGTTCCTCCTTAAATTTATTCAACCTATCAACTTCCACAACGACAGATGGAAGTTTGTTCCAGCAATTAACCACCCGCTGGCTAAAGGCAAATTTCCACACATCTATTCTACATCTGTCCTTTCTTAATTTGAATTCATGCCCCTTAGGTTTGCATTAATCTGAACAAGTGGAAGGATCCATCAGAATTCAGCGTGCTCAACCCATTCAAGGCCTTATACACCTCAATCAGATCACCGCGCAGGTGCCTAGTCTCCAGCCACTGCAATTTGCAGAACTTAAGCCTCTCTTGGTAAGAGGATCCCTTTATTCCCCTCACCAATCTTGTTGCTAGTCTCTGCACATGCTCAAGCAAATCTACATCCTTCCTAAAATGAGGCCTCCAGACCTGTACGCAGTACTCAAGGCATGGCCTGACCATTGCCTTATATAGAGGAACAATCACCTCCTTTTCCCTGATAGCAAAATTCCTATATATCATTGACAAAATTGACAAAACCCCATGACTTGCCCTGGCAGCGTGTCTCCATTGCTCAGAAAACTTCATATCTGACTGCACAATTACTCCCAGGTCTTTTTCATTTTCTACCACCTTAAGTGTAGTACCTTAAGTGTAGTACCAACTGTATGGTACTACACCTTAAGTGTAGTACCATACAGTTGGTACGTTTCTCTGGGGTTCCTTCTACTCATATGCAGTACTTTGCATTTGTCAAGGTTAAACTTCAGTTGCCACTTCATAGCCCATCTGCCCAAATTATCTAGATCCTGTTGCAGTAGCACACTGCCATTACTGTCATTAACAACCTTGCCAACTTTTGTATCATCTGCAAACTTCGACATTCAGCCTGATATACCTTCATCAATATCATTGATAAATAGACAAAACAACAGTGGACTCAAAACCGAACCCTGCGGGACTCCACTAATAACATTAGTCCATGAAGAGCAGCATCCATTGATGACCACCCTCTGTCTTCTCCCACTTAACCATCCTTTTATCTATTGTAGCAATTTACCCTTAATACCATTGTCTTCCATGCGCAACAGTGTCAAAAGCTTTCCTGAAATCCAAATATATGATATCAAAATTATTTTTTGCATCCAGTTCCTTTGTAACCACATCATAATATCCAATAAAATTTGTCAGACAAGACTTTCCCTTAACAAACCGATGCTGTGGCTGAATTATTGCTGCAGTCTTGTCTAGATGATCCTGCAATGTATCTTTAACCAGTGACTCCATTATTTTACCCAGAACAGAAGTTAAACTAACTGGTCTGTAATTACTCGTGTCACCCTTCGATCCCCCTTTGTGAATTCAGAATACATTTGCAGATCTCCAGTACGTGGGAACCTCCCCTGAGTCCAAGGATGCTCTCATAATTATGGCTCAGGGTTTGCTTAGTTGCTTTGCCGCCTCCTTTAATATAACTGGATAGATTCCATCCACCCCAGGTGCTTTTCTTATGTTTAACTTCAACAAGTTCTCCTCTACTTTGCTCTCAGTTATTACAAAATCATTAAGTATCCTGCTACAATTTGATAACCTTCTGCCATTTTCAAACCTTAATAATTCCTCATGTGTGAATGTAGATACAAATACTCATTCAGTTTGTTTGCTATCTGAGCAGGATCATCAACAGTCGAACCATCGATGTCAAGTGGACCAATCAGATTCATCCCCTTCCTTTTAGAGTTTATATAAGTAAAGAAATCCTTGCTGTTTTTCTTAGCATCTTTTGCCAAGGATTTCTCATAATCTGCCTTCGCCTGCCTAACCTCCTTTGTAACCTGATTACAGACTAGCTTATATCTGCCATAGGCTTCTGAGTCACTTGATAATTTATATGCATCCCATGCATTTTTCTTCTCTGTTAAGAGTCTCATTAGTTCATTAGATAACCATTTAGGCCTAAACCTTGAACAATATTTCTTAACAGGTATGAAACTTTTAGTAGCATCCACAATTAATTCCTTGAATGCTTCCCACTTAGAATTTACTGTTGGTAACATCGTCAGTTGATCCTACTGTACAGAATTTAAAAACTTTCTGAGACCACTGTACTCACCTTTATGGAAGCAAAAACCCTTTCCTTTACCCCTGATGGTAATTAAATCCCTCATCAGTACACTGTGATCACTGCCACCTAGTGGTTCCTTTATCTGCAAATTCTTAATACACGAATGATCACTGCTGATAACCAAGGTCAAGAGTATTACTCTCTCTGGTTGCCTCTCGAACATGCTGCTGCAGAAAACAATCATCCAATAAATCCACAAAAGTCTGACTAGTGTGTAAGTGACCAACCCACAAGTTCCAGTCAACATCTGGGAAGTTAAAATTCCCCATTATAAGACATTCTGATTTACTAGCCCACTCCATTTCTCTGTACAATTGTTCATTGTACTCATTCGAGTCATTAGGTCTATAACACACTCCTACTCTTATTTTTGCTTTCGCAGTGCTTATGTCACACCAAACTGACTCAACAGTGCACTGTTCATCTATATCAACTGGGTGCACTTCTTTTGATTTTATGTTTTTCTTAATCAACAGCATAACATCTCCTCCCTTTCTATCCTGTCTGTACACATTGTACTCCCCAAATTCCAGTTCTGCATTTCTTATATCTGTGTGACTGCTATCCCACGTCTCTGCTATCCCAACAATATCCGCCTTTGATGTTTTGACCAACACTTCAAATTCATCAAATCTATTCACTATACTTCTAGCATTGGTATACATGCTCCTATTCCTATTCCTAGTTACCCTAACACATCTCATATACCCACCTATTTCATGATGACTGCCATCCGTCCCTGAAATCCCCAACACCCCTCGCTCCAGGTCGCTACTTATTCTAATAGAAGTTGTGCAAGAATTACCTTCACCTCTGCCTGCGGCTACTGTTAAACTATTAGTCCTTGTATCCCCCCAAGCTAGCAGTTTTCCGACCCACCTAACACTGCCTCGATAGCATCAGCAAATATTCTTGCACCCTTTCTATTTAAGTGTATCCCATCCCTGTAAAAGCAGTCTCTCCTGTTAACAAGTATAGACCAGGCTGAAAAAAATTCTATCCCTTGAGCTTTGCACAGTCTTTCCAGGGCCGAATTGATCGACAAGGCTCTCATCATATACTCCCTTCTATTGTGTCTGGGCAGAATTGCAGACACTTTCAAATTCAACCTATGGGTCTATGGCTTCTACAGGGTGTCTCAAAAATATTAGCACAAACCCTCAGGGGAGGCAGGCAACATCCAAAGGAACGCAAACCGCACAGGAACCCATAACCGGAAACGTCACCATAAGTCAGTAGACAGCGCGGTTGTCACCGCACGAAGAGTATGCAGCGATATACAAACTGTGAGCTGGCAGACATGCACCTAGTGTATGGATTAGCAGAGGACAATGGACAAGTCGCTCAACGAATTTATGGAGAATGCTTCCCAGACAGACATGTACCGACCACCGTTTGTTTGCGCGTGTGCATCAAAATTTGTGCGATTATAGGTCATTTAGAGGTAATAGGAGTAGTGTGGGCAGACCACGTTCGACGTGAGCTCCCGCCATGGAAAAAAGTGTGTTGAATGCTGTCCAAAATAATCCTACTACCAGTACACGTGCCGTTGCCTCTGCCTTAGGAGTGTCTCGTTGCAGTGTACAGCGTGTCTGGCATGACGATTCCTTACACCCATTTCATCTCCAAAGGGTTCAGTTACTGCTCCCCCAAGATCATCCTGCATGTGTGGCTTTTGAGCAGTGGTTTCTCCAAGAAAGTGTTCAAGACTTGAATTTTCCAGCCTATGTTTTGTTCACGGATGAGGCTTATTTCACTCGGGAAGGCTTATTCAATCAGCACAATGCTCATATGTGGGCTCACGACAACCCACACGGTGTGTGTCCCCATGCGGCACAACATCGCTTCGCAATAAATGTGTGAACAAGTATGGTCGGTGACTGCTTAGTAGGCCCATACCTGTTACCATTCCGCATGAACTCCGCTAAATATCGGATCTTTCTTGAACAAGTTCTACCAGGGTTACTTGACGATGTTCCAGCAAATGTGAGACGCAACATTTGGTTTCAACATGACGGGGCACCTGCCCATTATGGAAGGTGTGTTCATGACCATTTGAACAGACATTTTGGGCATTGATGGATTGGCTGTGGTGGGCCCATTGCTTGGCCCCCACGCTCACCTGATTTATCGAGCCTTGATTTCTTTCTGTGAGGGGCCCTCAAATCTATCGTGTATGAATCACCTGTGGAGATGGAAATGGATCTCGTGGCGAGACTCGTCTGCGCTGCTGCTACTGTCAAAGAAACTCCAGGTGTGTTTGACCGTGTTCCCCAATCCATGCTGCGTCGGTGTCACACATGCATCGTGTCTCATGGTGGAACCTTCGAACATCTGCTGTAACATCATGAAATGCATCCATCTTGTACTTCACTGTTAATATTATGTCAAATAAATGTTTGCCACTAATTACTGTCTTGTGTCATTTCTGCTTCTTGTGCCTCTGCTACTACTTTCCCATGACGTTTCCAGTTATGGGCCCTATGTGATTCACACCCCTCCAGATGCCACCCACCTCCCCCAAATGCCCGCACCAATATTTTTGAGATACCCTGTGTATATATATATAGAGTGGGTCTTGATAAGAAAGCATTTTCACACGATCTTGTATCAGGCTGTTTCATATACAGTAAGTCTCCGACTTACATAAGTCCGAGTTATGTAACTTCGGTCTTAAGTAAATTTTTTTAGAATTGTAAAATTTAAAACAGTTAAAAAAAAACAATCAATTAATAACAAACATGGCATGCACAAATTTCATGGTGAGGAGCAGTTGTGTGAGTAAAGCTGAAGAGCATGAAATTAGTGATACTGAAATTTTAGAAGATTATTAGAAAAACCTTCAAATCTAAGGGCAAGCAGGTCTCCTGGAATACCCATATATCCAGTAATTTTGAGGGAGGGGGCCAGAGTGTATTGAATCACCACTCCAAAGGAAATATTCAATACAAAGTTTTTCCCATCGATCTCTACTGACTTTTTAAGTTGGTAACTACAGACCGGTTAGTCTGACTTCAGTGGTAGAGAAAATCTTAAGAGGCAATGATTAAGAGTGCAATCCAGGAACATTTAGTTAAAAATGACAACATTATTTTGTTAAGGGAGAATCATGTTTAAAAACTATTTTGACACAGTTACTTATGAGTGGATGTGGGAACAATTTCGACATAGTTTATTTGGATTTTAGCAAGGCATTTGACTCAGTTTCTCATGAAAGGTTACTGTATAAACTGGAACACGTTGGTATTACTGGGAAGATAGAAAGATTGCAGAGTGGCTTCAAGGCAGAAAGTTGTAATTAGTGGATATTCTTTAGATTGGTGGAACATAAGAAGCAGTCGGTTCTTGGATGGACCAAGAACAAAGGAATAGAGGGTGTGATGTAAAAATTTTCAGATGACAGAGAGAGAGAGAGAGAGAGAGAGAGATTAATGATCAGTGCCAAGCACTGCTTCTTCAGAATGACTTCAACAGCTTCAAATCAATCAGAAAAGTGGGAGCTACATTTTAATGCAGCAAAAGGAAAGGTCTTCCACTTGGTGAATATCAGGCAGATAGGAAGTTCTCTCAGCAGTATAAACAGGCAGGTGGGAAAGCCCATGGTGTCCCATTGATGATTTATTGAACAATAATCTGTGGCGATGGGGAGGTCATAATCCCACTGTATAAGGCAATTGTAAGACTACACTTGGAATAATGTATCTAGGTATGGAAACCTAATCAAAAAGGCATTTCTTGAAAGGATACAAAGACAGGAAACCAGTGGTGAGAAGGGAAAAGGATGATGTTATGAGAAAAGATTTTGAAAGTCTAGAAGGCTTTGAGAGAGGATAGTAAAAGGAATAAAGGCAAAATTTTGACTGTTACAAAGAATTCCAGAGCTAAGAGCTGTAAATTCAAATTACAGGAGAAGGGGTGTGTAGACTAGATTGTTGAAAGATTTATTTTAATGTGAGTTGTCTGGCAATTTTAGGGAATTCTAAGGTCAACTGGATGGTTATCTGTGTGAGGATGCAAATGCATAATTTGTTCTATTTTTTTTTTTTTTTCTTTCATTCTCTCTTTTTTTTTTTTTTTTTTTTTTTTTTTAGTGCAGCCAAACCTATGGCTTCCTTGACTGTATGGCCAATACTAATCACCAACTCATCTTCCATCAGTTTACTGTAGGAATAAAGGATCTGATGAGTTTACAAATATTCAATTGTAATTCAGATAACTGTTGAGGAAGCTTTAGGTATTTGTAAGGAAATGGAAAATTTTGACTTTGAAAATAAGCCTAAGAGATTTGCTAACAGTCATAAGGGAAAAAAATCCAAACAAGAAAACAGAGCAGATATAGTCTGTTACTGAACTCAAGATTCAAACTCAAAGAGATAAACAGATCAGAAATTTGAAAGTCAACAAGATCACTTTTCTTACTCAAAAGGAGAACCTAGCAATGCATGCACCTGCCACTTCAGTTGTTCCAACAAGAATTCAAATAAACAGATATTCCATGTGTGGAAAATCTGGAAATTACAGTCACTCTTGCAGGTTAAATAAAAATGCCAATTCATTTCAAACGCCACAAAACAAAGCTATTTAGGTAAGGACCAGCAATACTTTAGACCACAGAGTGTGAATGAGGATAATCCAGAAGCAACAATTCGTAGAGCCATTGTTAAACCACTGTGAAGGAAGTACCACTTGTTTAGTCTTAACCTCCCTTAAAGTATTGAGGAGGCTGCTGAAGAGACAGCATTATTGGACTGAGGCCCTCACTTTTTCTTCACCATAGAGGAATTTCCAAAAAGGTTACATCAGAGGATGACTGGAGAATTGAAAAACACCCTCAATCCAACTGATGACAACAAAGATGAAAGAATCACCAAGTAAGTTATTGTATTGTACTCAGAGAAGCACATATCACCCAGGAAACACATGTCAAGCTAGGCACTAAAGATATCAAAATGTGCATATTTAATAAGGAATCTAGTAAAATAATTGATACAGTACACCCATCAAACAATACTGTTGAACACTGTATTCAAAACCTTGCTGCTGACATAGAAAAGAAGATGGCGTGCTGAATGAAAATCTGTGATGGTATTTGTGGCAACTGCTCATAGATGAGTCCACTAATGCTGTAGTGGACTTATTGAGTTGCTAAGTGGGGAAGGGGCTTGCTGTGCTGCATTTGTCCATTACAGATTTGATAAATCTACTGAGGAGGACCAGCTCTTGTGTAAATCTCTGCAAAGCAACATAAATGAAGATATATTCAACTGCATTAATAACTTTATGAAAAACATGAAATTAGTTGGGAAAAATGTGTAGTAGTGGTGCAAAGTAATGATTAATGAGAATCTGGAAGGAGCTGTAACAAATGAAAAGTATGGCTCCAGAAAGTACATGCAGTCATTTTGTTCTTAAGAGATCCTTTCTTGATTTCTATTTATTCTCATAAATAAAACTGCTACTCAAAATGTACAAGATTTAAAATTGCTGGTGTGATTCAAGAAAATAGCCTCAATGCTCTGAAATAAAAAGAAGACTTATATAAATGCTTCCAAAAGTAAAAACTTTTCTGGAATCATTGTGAAGCTTAAGGTGACTACACTGAAGGGGCAACCTGTAATAATCTGTAAGTTATGTAGTTTTCTTTAGTGAAATTTTCAATCACACCTTGTACGTATTATCAGAATAGATAACACTTAAATCATTATAGAAGCTATAATAAGGTACCAGAAGTTTCACAATTAATCAGCAAAGAAGATAGTTAGGCATCTACTGTATATACAAATACATCCTTATATTTCATTCATGGCTTTCTTCCATGATCCACTACAGTGTTTTGTAATTATTAATTCCTCAGCTAATATATGGCCACTGACTGCTACAGTTGTCACCATATAATCAGGAGTTCAATTAAATTTATCCCTCGCATGTTATGTTCATTCAATATATTCATCATAATATTTATTCTGTTACAAGCAGTTATTTTACTATTATAACCATATTTTCAATCCCCTTTTTTGCCAAACTATGTCATTCAAACTCATACACAATAAATTCTTTAGGGAAGTGGATGCCAGAAGTTTACAAACTCTAATGAAAAGCTAAATGAATTTGTGATAACTGAAAGAAAAGTGGAAGAGAAATTATTGAAGCTAAACATAAAAAAGGCACCTGGGGTGGATGGAATCTATCATATTGTACCAAGAGAGACAGCAAAGAAGGGAAGCAAATCCTTAACCATAATTATGAGAGGATTCTTGGATTCAGGGGAGGTCACTATGGACTGGAGATGCGTGAATGTATCCACAACTCACAAAAGGGGGGAAGAATCAAAAGGTAAAAAAAAAAAAAAAAAAAAAGTAAACTGCAGCCATTATCAACCCACTGCAGGATGGAAGCCTCCTCAACAATTCATGCTGAGGGAAATGGACCATAATCTGCCACACTGGTCCAGTGCAGGTTAACAGATCAACCATATTTAGCAGTCAGGGGCTTGAACCCTGGTCTAATCAAAGAGCATGTGCTATTGCACTCCCGATCCTGACCACTCGGCTACGAAGGCTGAGTGGTCAGGAGCGGGAGTGGACAATGATTTTGTATGTAACAATGGTTGACTGGACTGATTTAAAAACCAAATACAAATAATATGTAGCTATATACTAATATTATTTTTTTCTCTCAAATATTTCTTTTGTTTTTTGAATCTATCCTTTTATCAAGTTATTGAGAATTAAAAAAAAAATAGGTAGACTTAACTCATCACTGATATAGTGAGTAATGGTTATAACAAGGAAATTTTGTCGGTCCCTTGATGCTCGTTATAACCAAGTTTGATTGTATCTAATAATATATTATGTGAGGCTGTTCAATAAAGAATGATCACAATTTTTCATAAACAACCAAACTGTTTGCTATTTCTAGCCAAGCTGCAAAATTTAAGACCAAACTAAGCTGCATCACATAGTTTATGTCTGTTCAGCTGCATCACATAGCTGAACAGGCATAAACTTAGGCCAAGTTTCTGCCTCTTAAGGTTTGCCTACATAACAACAAACATGACATTCACGGAACACTATGCTGCTTTCAAATTTTGTTTCCATCTCAGGAAAACATCAGCTGAAATCTATGAAATGTTAAAAGAAGCTTATGGTGAATCTACGTTTCCATATAGCACAGCTCACATGTGGTTTTGGATGTTTAAAGATAGACGTGATTAAATAACAAAAATCAGCAGTGTTGGAGTCACCACAGCTGTCACCACAGATACCATAAACATGGCTTCTGTAATCACGAGAGAAGACTGTCATATAACAATAAGGTAACTGGCAGAGATGTTGAGAATATCAATAGCAAGCACACATGGTATTCTCTGTGACCACTTGCATATGACATGTTTTGCACACTGGGTTCTAGGACTACTTACACCTGAGCAACAGCTAGGTCACATGGAGGTTTGTCAGGAGCTGCAACAGATAGTTACAAAAGATGGTGAGGTTCTATACAGTGATAATTTAGAGTAAGTGCATTTCATCAAATGGGGATTACATTGAAAAATGACCATCAAAATATGGATAATTAATTAAGATATGTTGGAGAAAAAAAAATTATGATCATTCTTTATTGAACAGCCCACGTATAATAACATTATGGGCTTGGTGCACATATAGTTATGGCAATGGCACTAGCCCATATATCTGTAAAATAAATTTAATAATTAATGCCACATTCTATCTATCTCATATACTATACATATAAACTTTCCTGAGTCCAGTATACACTACCTAAAGTAGATTATTCCTTTTCTTTAATATTTTCCTTAATACTTTTCTAAATTTGTTTCTTCCAAAATATTAGCCAAAAAGCCCCCCTATGTCTGATTTAGCCAAACCAAGCCTTTCCACACAACTTTATCTCAGATACACTTTAAAATTAATAGATTATACACTTTAGGTATATTATAACCTTTAACTTTAGTCATATTGTAACCATTAACTTTAGTTATATTATAATTATAAACTTTAGCTTTTAAATGATTAATAACTATGCAACTTAGGAATTCAAGATTTAAAGTAGCTTAAATCAATCAATAACATTACAGAAACTTAATTCTGATCTAATATACACCAATATTTATAATTTAAGAGAAATGTAAAACGAATAGCTCAAAATACATTCACATTTTAACTGACATTTAGAAAGGCAGTGAAAATTTTAATTTACTACTAATGGAAGTAGACATGTAAAAATTTTCTGCTTGTACAAATTAAGCTGTACTTAGTACTTAAATTTACTCTACTGTAAATTTTATGCATTAAGGAAAAATACATAGAATGCTCTTAACAGTATACTGTATCGAAAAAATTAGCCATCTAATAATTCAATAATAGCAATAAAATATCTAACACATCCAAAATATGAATACTTTTTATTCAAAATGAAACAAAAAAAAAATCAGTTATACAATTTTATTCAAAATGAAAAAGGACAAAACTTACAAATCCATAACCTAAACAAGACTGATCTTCAAATGAAACTTCATGTGATGGAATGTACATTAGTTCATGAGGCAAAGTAAAGGCAACAGGCTCAACTATAATTCGTTCCACACTCTTCTGACCTTGACTATTCTGAATGAAAATATGAAAATGTAAAGAGAAATTTATGTAACAACCAGTAGAGAAACTTGTTTAAAAACAAGCTTCTGTACTGGTTGTTACATAAAAAATAAATAATCTAAAATATATCCATATTTTAACATATATTTAAAAGAATTAATATCAAAACTGTCAATAACTTGTTAGTTTTGCCATTAAATCACAACACTTAAATATGTTATCGTATGCCAGATTTAATATAAAACTGTTGATAACTTGACAGTTTTGATGTTAAATCAGACATACGATCTCCTGTCTTGTCTCATGCTAAGAATGATGGTTAATCAGCATGGTAGTTGGACACATGGACTGTTCAGATTAAGAGAAAGAGCAAATCAGGCTATAATATTTCAGTGTAGTTTGGAATGTATAAGGCAATGGTCACGCCAATCCTTGAGTACTGCATACAGGTCTGGAGGCCTCATTTTAGAAAAGATGTTGAGCTACTAGAATGAGTACAGAGAAGGGCAATGAGATTAGTAAGTGGAACAAAGGGTTGCTATTACCAAGATAGGCTAAGTTCTGCAAATTGCAGTGTCTGGAGACTAGACACCTGCGAGGTGATCTGACTGAGGTGTATAAGTTGGAGTGGGTGGATGGATGAAACAGGAAGGGTTTTTTTTTTTTTTTTGTTTTGTTTTGGCTGATGCTATATAAGCTTGCTTTCTTGCATCATATGACTCTACTAATGCTAATGTTTGGTACATTAAAAACTCAGTTACAGAACATTCCTGTTCTTGCAGTATTACAGTTCATATGATTTTCTTTTGTTTATTACACAAACATAACTGGCCAATCTGAATGCAGGTGGAAATTAATTCTGTATCAGTTCAATTTAAAATTAAAAATGCAGACTGGCTAATGAGGAAACATTTTAATAATCAATCTGACGGATTTCCTTACCTCCAGTTTTTAACATGTAAAATCCCTACTCCTGGACAATATGGATTTTCTATGCACAAAATGGTTCCTCCCATTTTGAAAGGTATTCAGAATATAGACCATTTCTTTGTGAATGCAGCAACTGAACTGGTAAATCTACTGCTGCTGGATCGAACTTGGTCTAACAGTTATAGTAACTGAAGTTCTTCGTGAGACTAGCTAACTACAGCCATAACAAAAGAGGACTTTGAATCTTTCGTAAGTGAAATTTTTCTGAATGTGTGTAGACTTTCTGCATATTTTCAATAGGGATGGGCTTTTGCCCATGACCACCTATGCAGCCATGGTTTGGGTGCGTAGAATAAGTAATACTGCTGTTAAAAGGTAAACCTTCACACAGAGGTTTGTCCTGTAAATATAAGTAAAGCTGTAAAAACAGTTTCAAACAATGCTGTAGCTGTAATTTCAGGGAGATTACTGATTTGTTGTCATTAAGAGGGGGCCTTTGATTATACAAGTAATATTAAGAATAACTGCAAAATTGAATTGTACAGCTAAATCTCATCCCAAAGATAGTGTAAAGTATGGGCCACATATGCTTATAAGAGAAAGAAAGGATTAAAACAGGGTTTGAATTGATGTGGCAGAGAAACGGGAAATCACCCACTCCTTTGTTGCACATGTTATTACTAGTGTGAATGCGAAGTTAAAACCCTGGCTAGTGTTCAGCCTACCAAACATATTCTTTATAACAGGGTACGGTCCTCTTGGAAGTGAGGATTCTTGCACTGCAGTTTGGTGAATATGAAGACCCTTGGTACATCTTAAAAAACTGTGTCCTGTACCAAGACCTCCAGTTTGAACGCAATGGGAATACTAATATAGGATCTATGAGCTCTGAAGAAGTGTTCATGATCTCATAAAGTTTAGGTTTGCCAAGTTTGCCAATAAACCTACACAGTGAAAGAAGCAGAAGTGCTAATACTCCTAATGGTGGAAAAGGAAACTAGAGACATGTGCACCTAGGCCAAATCTGGCTGACTTTATATTTATGTTTCATTTCTAACTTTTGCTATGCTAGCAAACTTGATGTTTGAGTTTGCTTGTGTATTTATTAGGTGCATCAGCATCTGTCGACATAGCACACCAGATGCTTGAGTTAATGATATGTCAGGCCTAAGGCTAAATCTAAGTCTAAGAATCTGGTTGCATGATGTGGTTAAGACAGTCTCAAGTAACATTGATTAGTAAGGTGATGGTTTTGAAATTAAATGAGATCGAAATGGATGTAATTTGTTTAATGAAAATTTGAAGTTTTGTCAAAATGAAAACTGCATACATATTTATGTACGCAGTTTTCATTTTGACAAAACTTCAAATTTTCATTAAACACATCACATCCATCTCTATCTCATTTGCATAGCCAAGTGGGTAAAGTGCCTGCCTGGCAACCCAAAGGTCGTGGGTTCGAATCCCGCCTTGGGCTTGGATCAAAGTACTGCAAAAACCTTGGGAGGTGCACTATGGCCACAAAAGCCAATCCGCCAACAACTACAAAAAAAAAAAAAAAAAAAAATCTCATTTGCTTTTAAATGTTTTTAAATGCTTTTAAATATCAATTTTTTCTATTTTTTGATGCAACAATCCATCATTAAAGTAAAATTACTGACAAAAATTAAAATTTTTAAAAAGTGAAAAAAAATAAAATAAAATAAACATTACTTTTTTTGAAGCAAAAACATTCCCTACATCTATTTTGGTATCGCTTAATTCAATTTTGTAAACTTCTGGATCTAAATTCCAGGGAATTTTGGCTTTGGTATATATATACAAACCAATATTGGACAACAACGGCTGACCAGTGCAATATTTTCCTCCAATTACAAGCTATTTTCATGCTGCCATCTAGTAAAACCACATTGATTATTAGTTAAAAACACAGATAACAGATTGCAGTACATACTATAAAAATGCAATTCATACATAAAAGGATGCATTATTTGAAATGTACTTGAAGTGTGTTTCAAAACTTTAGAGGATTTAGAGAGGGGAGGGGGTTCATGTGGGGTACAGTTTATTTGCAATAAACTGTGTACCCCCACATGAAAAACACAGATGAAAGTATTCACAACTGAAAGGGTTAAAATTTTCTCCAGTCTCCAATGGATTCAAATCCATAACTCTTCAAGGAAACATTTGCAACAAAGCAACAACTGTAGCTACAAGAATCATGTATAATGATTTGACTGTTTCACTAAATGAAAAACCTAAATTTATGGGTAGGGAGAGGGGAGATGAACTATACAACTTTCACCCAAGGCTGAATAACTTGGTCACAGTGTGGGGGGGAAAAACTGTAAAGGGATTCAAACCCAAAATAACAATGACGAAACTACAATACTGTCACAGAAGATATTAACAATGAAGCATATAAACTACATGTTGAAAAAATTGGTTTCTTAGCATCAGAAAACCCTTTCTCTCATCAATAATGAACTTTTAACTCATTATATTTATCCACTACATCACTGAGACATCATACATACCATAATATTTAATTCTAAGTTTAAGTAATGTCTCGCTCTTGAAATGTGTTGAGGGAGGAAGGGAGGGAGTAGGAATTTTTGCTTCTTTTTCTCTTATCATTACACCACATGAAATTAATCTATACCAACTTATAACCTTAATTATGTTTTTCTGTCATGTTTTGATGTGTAAACATCTCTGGTGGCACCTATTAAATTTCAGACGGTAGTAAAATCAATTTGTCACAATTTTGTGACGCAGAAATTACATCATTTCCATTTCATAACAAAGAAAAACTGAGCTGGGAGAGGAAAGTTCTGATTATTGTATTACTAACAACTAATAACTAATAATGCCAAGGAGTCGAAGAAAGGTTCCAGTGCCTCAGGTAGAAGTACCTGAGACTTCAGAAGAAGAATCGGAAGAAGAGGTTCTGGTTGAACCACCAGTGAAAAAGACTTCAGTCAGGGCGAGTCCAAGGCTTTCTCCCGACAAAAGGGTACAGACCAATGCTGACATCCTCAACCAGACAGATTTGGAGGAATTGGATTACTATCAAGATCGCCTAAGATTTCATATATCAATCCTTCGCGATGTGACAGGCGCAGATCTGGTTATGAAATATTTGGATAAGATGGCAGACGTAGTTCAAACTTGATGCTTGAGAATAAGCAATTAAAGGCTAAGCTGGAAATTTTAATTGAAGATAGAGTTTCCAAACCAAAAACGTATGCGGCTGCCGGTGGTTCCCTAGAAACAAAAACCAAGACAAAAACAATAATTCTGAAGGCAAAGTCAAATAAGTATAAATTGAGTGATCATGTTAAGTCTGAACTGGTGGGTCGAGTTGCCCCGGTTCTAACTGATGTGAAGGTGGTATCAGTGAGACCAATAAGAAATAAACAAGTGGTGATTGAGGCTGCATCTGAACAAGATGTACAAAAGATACAACAATGTTCAAAAGTATAAGATCTAGGACTGAAGGTGGAACGGACCCCTCGGAAGATGCCTCGACTTGTGGTTTTTGATGTAGATCCTGAAGTTACCCAGGATCATTTCTTGAAAGAACTTTGGGAGAGAAATTTGGTTGACTTTGGCTTCAATAAAGACTAAAGTGCTAAAAAGAAATAAAGCAAGGAACTCTCCTGGATATAATTATGTGGTGGAGGCTTCCCCACGTATCAGAAGGTTGCTTCTAAATCGCTTAAGAATTTTTGTGGACTGGAGTTCCCACCAGGTCCAGGACCTATGGACCCTGACACAATGTTACAAATGTATGGCGTATAGCCATGTGGCCCGGTATTGTGACTCGGACGTGTTCTGTGGTCACTGTGCCAGGAAGGGTCATACATTTAAGACATAAAAGTGCGGAAGCACCGAAGTGTATGAATTGTTGGAGGAGGAAGTCCCCCTCGGCCCATGCAGAAAATGAGAGGATATGTCCCAATTATTTGCATGCAGTTGATACATTAAAAAAAAGAACTGAACTAGATTACTTTTAATGCTGGGTTGGGGTGGGCTCCTCTAACAGCAGAACTGGATGGCCCTTCCTGGCTGGTGCTGGGGAGTCACCAGTCACAATCCAGCATCAGTGAGGATCTGTGGGAACCGGACTGGTGTTAAATGTGATAATGATGTTGAATGGTGAAAGATAAGCATTTAGCTTATATTTGTACAAATTTGAGATCAATTTACGTATTATTCTGGCAGATGTCCAGACAGTTTCCTGGATAGGGCAACCTACCTCCTCGTGGTGGGGCGGAGATGTCGTCTCCGCCGCGAGGCTAAAGGTTGTGCTACTCAGTTTTTGTTATTAGTCAAGGTAGACTATTGTAATTGTTATGTGATAATTATATTACCTTACAAAGAATTTGTAAAATTAACAATTATGATATATGTGGCATATGGGCGAGAGAGCCCAGGTGGCCATATGGAGAGAGCTTGACAAATGACCCCCTCTGCCTGAAATCAGTTATCAGTTAGTTACAGTCTCAGTTGAAGAGGCTTTTAAAAATTCTTCCAGTTTCCAACTGGATGGACTTTTTACAAGTGAGTGACAAGTCACAAAAATCTGTTATACTGTCATAAAGACTACTTGCAAAGCCAACCGGGCTAGCCGAGTGGGTAAAGTACCTGCCCGGCAACCCAAAGGTCGCGGGTTCGATTCCCGCCTCGGGCTTGGATCAAAGTACTGCAAAAACCTTGGGAGGTGCAATATGGCCACAGAAGCCGATGCGCCAACAACTACCAAATAAAAAAAAAAAAAAAAAACTATTTGCAAAATCTTAAAGTTAATATGTTTAAATATAACTGATTTTTAACTTTTTTTGAATGTCTTATAATGCCTGTTTTGCAATTACTGGTTTGTCAGGATCTGTACCAGCTGTGCACAATGGCCCACCAATGAGGTAAAAATTTCTGAAACAGTCTTTGGCTAGAGCAAACATTACAAAAATCAATAATAATATTCTACTTTGGGGGAAATGCAGTTTATTTCCGGTTAGTGCAACTCTGGCAATATTCATAGTGATATCCTCATAATATTTGTTTTTTCCAGTCAGACATTTTGTTTATCTCATTATGCATATTTGTGGATCATTATTTCTTGTAAAGGTCCTGTCTTTACAACATATTTGTGTTATTTTTCCTCTTCATAATATTTAATTATGTAGAATACATGTGTGAAATGCTTTTTACAACCATCATTAACAGATCTTCCTAAACGGAGGACACAAGCCAGAGGAAAAATGATCAAAGTGAACAGATCACATTGATCCTAATTAAAATGTCAACTGCTATGAGGCAAAGTTTATTTCACAATTTTTTGAGAATTAAAAAAAAAGTGAAATAAATCACTGAATGAAAACAGTATTTATGTTAGGGTTCACTTTACTGTTTCAGCCAGCAGCTTGACAGCACCAAAGACAGCATATTCTTTAATTTAAAATGAAACTAAATGGCCTGGCAGACCCAAATATGATTTTGGCTTCAATTTTTTTTGGATAGGGCTAGGTAAACATATTTAAAAAAAAAAAAAAAAAAAAAAACTGGCTTCTAGGAACCTTATTTTTTGGCAATTAATGTATTAAACAATTAGAACTGATACAAATTAGAATCATCTTAAAGTACACATTATGTAACTCTACCATGTTATAAACACAATGAAAAATGGATCAAAAACTTCAGTTTGAATAATTAAGTGGGTGTTAATATTGCAACCCATGGTTTGCTTTCTATAGAATGTCCATTATACAGGACTATACTAATATAATAGCTTGCATTAAATTGATTTAATTGATTTAGTGTCTACTATGATTTAGCTGAACAAAACAGAACTTCTTATCATGGAGAATTTCAACTTTTCAGATATCAATTGGAACTCATGGTTTGGCAGCTCATTCAGTAGCACGACATTTCTTGATTTTGCTATTGTTTACTACTTTTCCTTGATCTGGTTATCAGCAGAGAATCATAACATATTAAGAATCTTCAAGTTAAGGAAACATTAGGTGGCAACAATCAGTGTATAATGCTTTTCAATAAGTTGCTAAAAAGAAATCACATATGGGAAAGTGTTCAGAGAGGTAATCATAGAGGCAACTAAGTACCTCATATGGGAAAGTGTTCAGAGAGGTAATCATAGAGGCAACTAAGCATTTTATACCAAGAGATACCGTTCACAGTTTAGACCAATCTGGACGTCAGATGAACTGATGAGCTTAGTGGCAGATAAGAAAAATGCACGAGATGAATATAAATTATCATAGGATATGGGATCGTAAAGTAAGTTTGTTTGTTTGTTATTTGGTTTTTAAGAGCATTAGCAACTAAGGCCATATTGCTCCAGGGATATACGGTGGTCATTCCCTGACCTTTCTGCATCCTCCGTATTTGGTGGTCACGGGATCGAACCCCGGTCTAATCAAGAAGCATGTACTACGCACTGCTGCTCCTGCCCAACTGGCTACGGAGGCACCCGTAAAGTAAGTATAAACTAGTCCGTAATCAAGTTACTTAAACAAGCTAAAGCAGATTATGAGAAGTCTTTGGTTAAGAATTCAAAGAAAAGTAGTAAGGAAATCTTTAAAAGGGATCATATTGATTCACTGCCATAACTATGGATGATTTTGTACAAAGTGAACTGAATAAACTGAATAAATATTTTGCATCTACGTTCACATGTGAAGGTATTTTTAGAGACAGGGTTAGAGAAAGTCTGTCTAATATGGAATGGAAATTGAATGATTTTATAATGGAAAGGAAGGTGGAGAAGAAACTGCTGCACTAAGTGTGAACAAAGCACCTGGAATTGATGGAAACTATCCAATTATATTAAAAGAAGCTGCAAAACAGGTAGTTAATAGTTAAACTTTTAGCTATAATAATGAGAGCAACCTACATTTGAGGGTGCTCTCATAGACTGGAAGTCTCTACACACTGGAGATAACACAAATGTATCTTCTATTTACATGGGTGGTCATTGTAAAGTACAAGATTGTCTTGATGGGAGTGGAGCCATCAGCAATCACAGCATAGATTTTGTAAAGTTAGTTAATGCCTGACAATCTGATTAACTACTATGAGATAGTCACAGAGGAACTGAATGCAAAAAATAATTGACATTATATACTAAGATTTCAGTAAAGCCTCTGATACCATACCACATGTACGACTGCTGTAAAAATTAGAGCCATGTAGTATTAAGGACAAATTATTATTGAGATGGTTAAGTGGTAGGAGAAAAATAATGTTTATAAATGGCCTGCTTTATGGACAAATATGATGAACAGAATACTACAGGGGTAGTAGTGGTGCTGAATGCCTTACTGTTTTTAATATTCATTAATGAGGTCAATATTTCAAGTTTAATGTCTAAGTTAGCAGATGATACAAAGGTGGATATAGTGGTTAATGACAGTAATCAGACTATGCCACTTGAAGATCTAGATAAATTAAGCAGGCTGAAAAGTGGCAACTGCGATTTTTAGACAAGTGTTGCCTAAAATGAAGAAAGCTACAACAAAAATATTAATATATACAAGGTGCCTGCATTTAGGTAGCAATAATCCCACAAAAACATACCATTTGGGTAGCAACAAATTCATGGTAGGCAATAAGGAGAAAGACATAGGGGTAACTGTTACATTGGTTCACATCTGGGTAACCACCCAGCTGTGGACCAATGTAGCTGATGGTGTGACTGTTAGGAATGGTGGGTGTACCAGGGTTACTAAGCGTCCCATCACAAATGTACAAGCAGAGGATTTCGTTACTGTAGAATGACCAGACCTCACCAAAATTCAGTCCACTTGAATAATAAGTGGGATGTGAATATTAGTTCCATCTGCATTTTAGACTCCCATGTAGCAAGCCCTAGTCTATCATACCTGGAAGAATGTCAGTGGCAAAACAAAGGGACTAAAGCCATAGGAACTAGTTTGATATTTTAAGTGGTGGAAGCAAGACTGTTTCTTAGAACTAAGGAATTATTTACTACATCGTATGTGCCATGCAGAAAAAGCAAGGGAACTTAGTGAAACTACCTTGCAAATGCAAAAGTAACACCACCATCTTGAAGTTGCCATAGCTATCCCATTTATTCTGATCATATCTGATCTTCTCTAACACAAGCTTCAAATTTTCACAGTCCTGTTTAATATGAACAAAGTGTACAACAGAAATCCATGGATGTATATCCCCATCATGAAGCAATACAGCTTAAAAGCTTTTATTTGAAATGCCTATGCATAGATGCCACTTTTCTGAATTGTGACTAATAACAACTTCTTCATAAGGACCAATTAAATCAAAATGGATAGCACAAGGATTAATATTAGTATAAGTATGGTCATCCCTCAATTTGTGCAGTTCGCTATTGCACAGTCAGATATTTATTACCAAAATTTTAGATTGCGTGGAGAGTTTCATTACCTACGCAATTTTTGTTTACGAAGTTTCAAAAATAGGAATGAAGAGCAGATTTTGAAAATTTATTTATATTTTTTATATGATTGAAGATTTCATTGAAGGAGAAACACATTTCACCACAATAACGTAAAGTCCCACAGAATTCCAGCTGTCGGTATTATTACAAATGCAATAAGATCAAGTTTATAATTACATTGCACTAACAGAAAGCCCAATAAACTGGAAAGCGCAAGTTGTTTTTATTGTCTTATGGTCGTGACCTCCAGAAATGTGCTTTAGAAAAATATCACAAAGGTGTTCAAAACTGATTCTTATAACCAAACATAGCAATAAACAGTAGTGTGTTTGTCCGGTTAATTTTTAAAACAATTTCCTCATTTGGGAACCTCCTTTATTATGTTATCCTATGTTAGCTGTTCAGACAGAATCTTTTTCTGGTTCATGCAACGTAAAGTGTTTTAATAGGTAAACATTGCTTTTGCTGATTTAATATTTCTTGTCTATATAAAGTGTATGTTTACACTTAATATAGACAAGTGTTGCCTAAAATGAAGAAAGCTACAACAAAAAAAACTTTAAATTTAGAGGAAAAATTAAAACTCATTAAGGAGTTAGAAAATGGCGAAAAGGTTGTGACATTGGCCAAGAAAAACAGCATAAATGAATCTAGCATTCAACGAATTAGCGAAGATGTTGTTGTTGTTATTTGGTTTTTAGGAGCATTAGCAACTAAGGCCATATTGCTCCGAGGATATGCGGTGGTTATACTCTGACCTTTCTGCATCCTCCGTATTTGGTGGTCATGGGCTCGAACCCCGGTCTAATCAAGAAGCGTGTGCTACGCATTGCTGCTCCTGCCCACCTGGCTACGGAGGCACCCGAAAATGTTGAGAAAACAAGTTCAGTTATCTGTTCCTCATCATTGGCTGCAAAAAGTACCACAAAAGTGAGAAATTCATTAATAGAGTAAACTGAAAAATTACTTTCTTTCTGGATAGAAGGTCTTAATCAAAAGAGAATGCCTCTTAGTTCAGATATTATTCGTGCCAAAGCTCTGCAAGTTTTTAATCGCTTACAAGAAGAAGAAGCCAGTCCATCCAATACAGACGTCTTTCAGGCCAGTAAAGGTTGGTTTGAAAATTTAAAAAAACGTCAAAGTCTTCACAATTTAAAATTAATGGGCAAAGCGGCCATTGCAGATACGGAAGCTGCTTCTTTGTATCTGAAAACTTTAAAGGATGTTATTGCGACTGAGGGCTATCTAGCAAGTAAAGTGTTTAATGCTGATGAGACCAGCTTATTTTGGTAGCGTATGCCAAGCCAAACATTCATTTTAAAATAAGAGAAAACCACCACAGGTTTCAAATCTGCAAAAGATAGGTTAATACTTTTATTATGTGGCAATGCAAAGGGTGACTAAGTGTAAACTGCTTCTAATTTATACATCAGAAAATCCTCATGCTTTTAAAGGAATATCAAAAAACTCCTTACCAGTACGAAAACTTTTTTATTTTTGTTGCTCAGAGCAAAACTGTAAATACAACAAATGAGCTTTCGGCTGGGAGGCAGCCTTCTTCAGATTGAATACATGAATGGCAGTTGGAATAGAGATGTGCACTGCCAGGATGGTGCGTGAGGCGCGTGGTTAATTGTTTGATGCTTGTGGCTGTGACATATCGTGGTGACGTGGCCAGCGTTTGGCTATGGATAGAATTACTGCCTCTGTGATGGGGTTAACTTGGCAACCACTGTTCCTGTTCAAGGAGGCATCCGAGCATTTTATATTTAACGATTCCAACCAGGTGCGCTTTAGGTAATGGTGGGACCTGTCCACAACCACGACATCGCTGTGTGGGTCGATGTCGTGGCGGGTTGTCCAGACATGCTCGGCGATAGCTGAGTGTTCTATATCTGCCAAGCGGATCGCCCTTTTATGTTCTGAGAGACGTTTCTCGAGTCGACGTCCAGTCTCTCCAAAGTAGCAGCTGGTGCAGTCACGGCAAGAGATGCGGTAGACCAAACCACGCTGTAGAAGAGTGGGGATGGGTGTTTTTACGTTGGAGATAAGAGAACGCAGTTTCTTGCCTGGGAGTTGGATGCACTTTATCCCATACGATTTTAGAATTCTACCGATCTGTTGTGACAGGTTGGGGTAGTATGGGATAAATGCCCTCGTGGATGACTCGTCCCTGTTGGCGTTGTTGTTGGTCGTCACGTTGTCGCGTGCCTGTAGATCACACCTGTCAAGGACGTCGATGGGATAGCCACACCTCGTAAGGTCTACTTTGACTCTGGTGATCTCTTTGCGTCTTTCATCTGCGGAGCTGGAGTGTGTCCAGGCGCGAGTTAGCAAGGTTCGGGCAGTGGAGAGGAGGTGGCCCCGCATGTGTGCTGACCGGAAGTTGGTAAATTGGCCAGCACACATAGGTTTGCGATAAACTGCCGTCTTCAAGCATGTGCCTTCGCGCCGGACAAGTGTATCTAGGTATGGTATAGAGTTGTTCGACTCCAGCTCAATCGTAAACTTTATGAAGGGCTATAGTGAGTTGAGGTGGGTTAGGAGTCGTTGACCTGAGTCTCTAGGGATGACAACGAACACATCGTCTACATAGCGACACCAAAAGGCGATGTGATCTGGCGCGTGTGTAAACGCACGTCCCTCTAACTCCTCCATCACGATGTTTGCTGTGACAGAGCTGACAGGGGAACCCATGGCTGTGCCATGTATCTGCTGGTAGATGGAGTCGTTAAACATGATTGCACCCCCTGTTAAGCACAGTCTGAGGGCGGCGGAAATGTCATCAGGCGTCAGCCTAGTTCTGTCGCTAAGGGTATCATCGTTGTCCAAGAGTTGTTTTGCGCAAGAGATGGCAAGTTCCACTGGGATGGAGGTAAATAGTGATATTACATCGAACGAAGCCATGACCTGATCTTGTGAGATGGATAAAGAGTGGATCCTTTCTATGAACTCAACACTGTTGGAGACGGTGTAGGTGGTCTTGCCAACTAGAGGAGAAAGAAGTCTCGAGACAAACTTGGACAGCTCGTAAGTCGGTGATCCACAGCAGGATACAATTGGTCTTAGTGGTGTGTCTTCTTTGTGCACCTTTGGCAGGCCGTAAAACCGTGGGATCTGACACCCGGAGGCACGGAGGTGATTACGGGTTGACTGTGTGATTTTTTCTTGTTTCAGCCAGCTGTTGATGAGGATATTCACCTCTGACTCCCATCGTTCCAAAGCTCTGTTGGGGTTAACGGCTAAGGGTTTGTAGACGGAAGTGTCTCGTAAAAGCAGTAAGGCTTTCGCCATGTAATCAGCGCGGTTCATCACAACCGTACGACGGCCTTTGTCCGCCGGTAGGATGACGATGGACGAATCCTGTTTCAGTGCCTTGAGGGTAGAAATCTGCATACGGCTGAGGTTTGAAGAGACGGGGCGAGCATGGTGTAGAACTGCTGCAGTCTTCAACCGGATAGCGTTGGCTGTATCTTCCGGGAGGCGTGATAAGCTCGCTTCCACACCCAAGGCGATGTCGGTAACCGGTGGGTGCTTTGGAAGAACGGCAAATGTCATGCCAAGGGTCAGTAAGTTTATTTGTTCTGCAGATAACTGCTTGCTGCTTAGGTTCAGTACAAAGTCCGTACAATTTGTGAGAGGGGTATTATGCTGGCGACGAAATTGTTGGGATTCATTAAATAAAGTATTGAACTTACGTTTCTGTCGGGCACAATAACGATCTGATTCTCTGACGGCCTGGTAACATAAAGTATTGATAACATTGGTGTAGACCGGATCGGGAATCAAAGTCTTAAGGTCGGCTAGTAGGCATGCTTTGCTCGCTGAAGCACGTTGTATGTCATGATGGAGGCAGCCAATCCATATGCGCAGAGTCTTGAAGCCGAAGTTCCGACAGGCACGTCCCATACGTTCATTAGAAAACGGTTGTTTGTACCGAAACCCTTTCGGTATAATCTTGTTAGCCTTGCATCTATGTGCAAACCTCAGGTGTTGTCTGGCACGGGCTATAAATATAAAATCTTTCTGTAGTCTCACGACCATATCATATGCTGGTTGGCCAAGAATAGTCCGAACATAGTAAAAAAGGCCTACGTGCTCTGGATTCATTACGAAAACTTTTTTATTTTTGTTGCTCAGAGCAAAACTGTAAATACAACTAATGAGCTTTCGGCTGGGAGGCAGCCTTCTTCAGATTGAATACATGAATGGCAGTTGGAATAGAGATGTGCACTGCCAGGATGGTGCGTGAGGCGCGTGGTTAATTGTTTGATGCTTGTGGCTGTGACATATCGTGGTGACGTGGCCAGCGTTTGTCTATGGAAAGAATTACTGCCTCTGTGATGGGGTTAACTTGGCAACCACTGTTCCTGTTCAAGGAGGCATCCGAGCATTTTATATTTAACGATTCCAACCAGGTGCGCTTTAGGTAATGGTGGGACCTGTCCACAACCACGACATCGCGGTGTGGGTCGATGTCGTGGCGGGTTGTCCAGACATGCTCGGCGATAGCTGAGTGTTCTATATCTGCCAAGCGGATCGCCCTTTTATGTTCTGAGAGACGTTTCTCGAGTCGACGTCCAGTCTCTCCAAAGTAGCAGCTGGTGCAGTCACGGCAAGAGATGCGGTAGACCAAACCGCTCTGTAGAAGAGTGGGGATGGGTGTTTTTACGTTGGAGATAAGAGAACGCAGTTTCTTGCCTGGGAGTTGGATGCACTTTATCCCATATGATTTTAGAATTCTACCGATCTGTTGTGACAGGTTGGGGTAGTATGGGATAAATGCCCTCGTGGATGACTCGTCCCTGTTGGCGTTGTTGTTGGTCGTCACGTTGTCGCGTGCCTGTAGATCACACCTGTCAAGGACGTCGATGGGATAGCCACACCTCGTAAGGTCTACTTTGACTCTGGTGATCTCTTTGCGTCTTTCATCTGCGGAGCTGGAGTGTGTCCAGGCGCGAGTTAGCAAGGTTCGGGCAGTGGAGAGGAGGTGGCCCCGCATGTGTGCTGACCGGAAGTTGGTAAATTGGCCGAACCTTGCTAACTCGCGCCTGGACACACTCCAGCTCCGCAGATGAAAGACGCAAAGAGATCACCAGAGTCAAAGTAGACCTTACGAGGTGTGGCTATCCCATGTGGACAGGTCCCACCATTACCTAAAGCGCACCTGGTTGGAATCGTTAAATATAAAATGCTCGGATGCCTCCTTGAACAGGAACAGTGGTTGCCAAGTTAACCCCATCACAGAGGCAGTAATTCTATCCATAGACAAACGCTGGCCACGTCACCACGATATGTCACAGCCACAAGCATCAAACAATTAACCACGCGCCTCACGCACCATCCTGGCAGTGCACATCTCTATTCCAACTGCCATTCATGTATTCAATCTGAAGAAGGCTGCCTCCCAGCCGAAAGCTCATTAGTTGTATTTACAGTTTTGCTCTGAGCAACAAAAATAAAAAAGTTTTCGTAATGAATCCAGAGCACGTAGGCCTTTTTTACTATCCTTACCAGTTCACTGGAAATCAAGCAAAAAAGCCTGGATGACAGCTAAAATCTTTGAGGATTGGATTTAAATTGATTTTGCACCAAAACAAAAAGATATTGCCTGAAGAAGAACACAGCATTCAAAATCTTGCTCACTGTTGACAATGCGCCAAGTCATCCTGCATATTTGTCTGATCTTTTTTTTTTTTTTTTTTTTTTTTTTTTATGTGAACCCCAAACACGAGAGGTATTAGAACCTATAGTACTTGGTACCGTGCTTGGGTTGGAGGTTGAGAAGATGAAAGAAGATATTTGTTGACATTGGATTTGAACTTCTGTAGATTGTAATTTTCAGGAAATACGTATGAAGGAAGGTTGTTCCAGAAAACGGCAGTTGAAAGAATAAATGAGGAAGATGAAAAGTTGGTTATGTGGGTTTGAAGTTGGACAGTAAATGGATGTTGGCTGGTGGCGGCACGTGTTTGGACTGTTTTGAAAGAGAGAGCAGGAATTATAGAAGCCAATTCAGAAGAACAGTGCCCATGGAAGTATCTGTAGAAGAGGAATGCAGCAGAAACAGTACGTCTATGAGAAAGTGAGTGGAGAGACTCTGTTAGAGATGAATCATTAATTAACCTAACTGCCCTCTTCTGAATGGAATCAAGAAGCCTGAGTGAGGTTTTGGGGGCACCACCCCAGATGTGGGAACAATATTCCATGGTAGAGCGGATTTGCGATTTGTACAGAGTGAACAGCTGTTTGGAAGAAAAGTAACACTGAGAGTGAAAGAGAAAACCAAGTTTTTAGATGCAGAGGAAGCAATATTTGTAATGTGCTTGTGCCAAGAGAGATTAGAAATCAGGGTAATCCCCAAAAGAGATTTATCATTTTGCCTAGAAATCGGAGTGTCACTAAACATAAGCATAGGAGCAGAAGAATCCTTTTTGCAAGAAATAAGACAAGACTGAGTTTTAGAAGGGTTGAAATCAACTAAGTTGTCTTTGCCCCACTGGAGAATTACCTGAAGATCAGCATTTAAGGAATTGGTAGCGGATATTCGAGAAGTTGAAGCTGATTGAGCAGGACAAGGTTTCTCAAATGGAAAGTGGAATGCAATGTGCTATCATCGGCAAAACTATGGATAGGATTTCCAGTCAATGGAAGAAGGTCATTAATATACAAGACGAAAAGAGTGGGGGAAAGAACTGAACCTTGGGGGACACCGGCATTAGTGGAGAAGTCAGAAGACAAAGAGCCATCTACCATCACCCTCAGTGAGCGATGGCGCCTCTGTAGCCAGGTGGGAAGGAGCAGCGGTGCATAGCCCACGCTTCTTGATTAGACCGGGGTTTGAGCCCATCACCACCAAATACGGAAGATGCGGAAAGGTCAGGAAATGACCACCGCATCTCCCGGAGCAATATGGCCTTAGTTGCTAATGCTCCTAAAAACCAAATAAAAAACAAACAAATAGTGAGCGATCAGAGAGAAAATGGATAACCAATTACTAAAAACAGTTGGCAAACCATAAGATGGAAACTTGTTTAGAAGACCTTTATGCCAAACACTATCGAAACCCTTTGAGATGTCAAGAGCAACAACTTGTGTTTCAATGAACCTTTCCATTCAATTAGTCCATAAATGGGTAACATAAGCCAGAATATCACCAGTGTATCGACACTGACGGAATCCATACTGGCGATCATTGATCAGATGGTAGGTTTCTAGGTAGTATAAGAGTTGGCAGTTAATTGATTTCTCCATTCCTTTAGAAAGAGTAGAAGTAATTGCAATGGGACGATAATTGCATGGGAGAGATTTGTCACCCTTTTTAGGAACTGGCTGGATATGAGCAAATTTCCAAGCAGAAGGAAAAACACCTTTGGAATAAGAAAGTGAAAAAAGGTGGCAAAGAATAGGAATAATTTCAGGAGCACAGGTTTTGAGAACAAGTGGAGAAATACCATCAGGACCTGGAGCTTTCTTAGCATCAAGATTCATCAAAATCCTTCTGATATCCTTTTGACAGAAGACCACAGGAGGCATTGAATGCAGCGTGTTGGGAATGGTGGGAGGTGGTTTACCCAGATCATTAATACATCAGCTGGAAGAAAAACAATGGGATGCTAGCAGGTCAGCTTTATCCTTGGCTGAAGTGACAACAGAACCATCTGGTTTGGACAGAGGTGGGAGCAGAGATGGGCAAACGTTGCGGCCAATAGCTTCGGCAAGAGACCAGAATACTCGGCTATCATTAGGGCAAGAAGCAAGTTTTCTACTCTTAGCCTGTTCAAACTCTAGTTTGGACTGATTAATAACCGCTTTACAATTGTTGCGAGCTTTGGTGTAGGCAAAAAATGAAACTGAAGAATTAGAAACAAGCCAATTACGATATGCAACATTCTTCTCTTGAACAGCCTTAGCACATTTATTGGAAAACCAAGGTTTAGATAAAGGATGAGATTTTAAATTGGAGTGTGGAATAAAGGATTCCATTCCTTCAAGAATAATTTCACTGACACGATCTGAGCAAACGTTGACATCAGAAGTTTTGAAACAGTAATCCAACCAAGGAAAAGAAGAAAAGAAGTCTCGCAGGTCATCCCATTTTGCATTCTTGTAATGCCAAACAACAACACGAGGTTGGGAATAGCCATGAGATAAAGGTTCCATTTGAGAAGAGACAATCACCAAGTTGTGATCTGAAGTGCCTAAAGGACCTCTCACTTCGACCGTGTACTTAGAAGGGTTGTTTGTGAGAAAAAGTTCATCAAGCGTGTTGGCTGTAGTTAGGATTGTCCGGTATTCTTGTAGGTAAATGTAAAATCTGTGCAAGATCATTAGAAAATGCAAACACTCAGCATCTTGACCAGCTCAATCGGTGTGACTAGAAAACGGAAGCCAGCTTGAGTTGTGAACATTAAAATCACCAAGGAAAATTACCTCACTGTTAGGAAAGTTGGACTGGAAAAAGTCCAGTTGCAAAGAGAGGAAGTCAAAGAGCTCCAAGTGATTAGTGGAGTTGGGAGAACAGCAGAGACAGCAGATAAATCTGATACAATGAGGTAGAGAGATTTTAAGCCAGAGAAGATCGAAGAGAGGAGATTCCAAATTGCCAAGTCTCTGACAGGGAATATCAGAAAGGACATATGCACAAGTACCACCTTTGAGGCGAAAGGAATCATACAGCGAATAATTTGGGCATCTGAGATGAGCAGTAGTTGAATCAACCAATAACTGAGATTCTGTCAGAAAAAGTACATGGGGTTTGGCAGACTGCAAGTGGAAACAGACATCTTTGAGATTAGAATTGAGCCCACGTATATTTGTGAAATGAATTAGGAAGTGCTTGGGAGGTTTCGATTTTTTCACAGATAAGCTTGCTCTATTAGTTTGACAATTCATTGTGTATTCGATAGTAAGAAAAAGTGGGTGGGACATGCTGTATGAAGTAATGAAATTTTTGGATATGGCGTACACGTGGTAAGAATACACCCAGATCATTGACATAACGTGGCCTCGACAATGCTCCCCGCATACACACTACTCGGACTCCCTCCAGTCACTATCTGGCAGAGTAGAGGTAACAAGATTATACACTAGCTGATCCGGAAGCCTCCTAGAGAGTTACCAATAGGTTCGGTCCAGTGTACTAACTAGCGGCCGGCCTGCGAACACCGTTTTAGAGCTGCACCCTCGAAATGTAAGGAATATTGGATCTCACCATGACGTTCATCATAACTTCAAAAGTCATAAATCATACTGCATGATGGAAGAGATAGGGAAGGGTTGACCGGAACTTAGCTCTAGAGACTAAACATGGGTTCCATCACTTCTAGCCTCCAATAAGCAAAGTATTGGTATTTCACCGGTTGATGAGAGTCATCTACCACCTAGCACTGCCTGGTAACATAGAGGGGAGGGATTCCTCCATGTGGTGTGGGCACCACACCTCAACCCCTGCTTACGTTGGTTCACACCTGGGTGGTCACCCACCATGTACTTGTGCATGGAGGTTATACCCAGGATTACTAACAGTCCCACCATTGTGAAGGTGCAAGCAGAGGATTTGAATGTCACAGACCATCCGGACTTCGCCGAAATTGGGTCCACTTGACTTGAGTGTCACTCGAATATCAGTTCCATCAGCGTTTTAGACTCCCAGGTAGCAAGTACAGCTTGTCTGGCATATCCGAGACAACCTCAAGGACCAAGGATCTGCACCCAAATGTGAAGTATTCCATTGTATTCTTCTATTTCAGCGAATACAAATTTGTTAATTCAGCCGATGGACCAAGGTGTTATAGCTTCCTTTAAACTTTATTACCTAAGAAGATCTTTTTTACGATTGGTAGAAGATACTGATGGAATGGGCAGTCTTTCAATTCAAGATTGTTGGCGGAATTATAACATTCTTCATGCTGTAAAAAATATTGAATTTGCATGAACTCAACAATGAATGCAGTGTGGAAAAAGCTGTAGCCAGAAAGCTGCACTAAAGAAACATAGTTGAAATGCATCTTGAATCTCATACAGAACAATTATCAGTGGACGATATTTTTTCACAATGTAAAGAAGATGACAAAAATGATGATGATGCACACAAAAATTTGACCGCAAAAAGACCAGCTGAGGTTTTAAGATTTGCAAATCAGCTTAGCCAAGAATCTCTGGATATAGATCCTGATTTGGAGGGGAGTTTAAATTTTCACATAACTCTATCATCAGCATTAGTAGAGGCATTTGATGCAAAACTTATGCAGCATCAGTCAAAAAAAAAAAATAAATAAATAAAAAATAACCACTTCCACTTCAACCCTCTATTTGTTCGAAATACCTGTCCAGAGCCTTAAACTTATTTAGGCTATCAACTTCCACGACACAGAATGGAAGTCTGTTCCACAAAACAACCACCCGCTGGCTAAAGGCAAATTTCCGCACGTCTATCCTACATCTGTCTTTCCTCAATTTGAATTTATGCCCTCTCAGGTGATTATTCTGAGAAAGAATCCCATCAGCATTGAGCATGCTCAAACCATTCAAGGCTTTATACACCTCTATCAGATCACCTCGCTGGTGCCTAGTTTACAGACGCTGTAATTTGCAAAACTTAAGCCTTTCTTCGTAAGAGCACCCCTTTGTTCCATTCACTATAATCTTGTTGCCCTTCACTGTACTCACTCCAACAGCTCTACATCCTTCCTGAAATGAGGCCTCCAGGCCTGTATACAGTACTCTAGGTGTGGCCTGACCATTGCCTTATACAAGGGAATAATCACCTCCTTATCCCTGCTAGAAAAATTCCTATATATCATTGACAATACACCATGAGCTACTCTTGCAGCCCGTCTGCACTGCTCAGAGAACTTCATATCTGCCTGCGCAACCACCCCCAGGTCCCTTTCATTCTCTTCCACTGTCAGTGTAGACCACAGAGTTGATCCGTTGCTCTGGGGTTGCTGTTTCCCATATGTAGTACTTTACATTTGTCAATGTTAAACTTCATTGCCACCTTTCAGCCCATCTGCTCAACCTTTCCAGATCCTGTTGCAGCAGCATAGTGTCAGTAGTGTCCTTGACAACCCTGCCAACCTTCGTATCGTCCGCAAACTTGGACATTAAGCTTGATATACCATCATCAATATCATTTATAAATACAGAAAACAATAATGGACCCAATACTGAACCCTGGGGTACTCCACTAATAACATTAGTCCACGATGAGCAGTGTCCATTGATTACCACTCTCTGTCTTCTCCCCCTCAACCACCCCTTTATCCATAGCAGCAATTTGCCTCCAATGCCACACAGCTCCAATTTGTGCAGCAGTCTTCCATGTGCAACAGTATCAAAAGCCTTTCTAAGATCTAAGTATATAATATCAAAGTTATTCCCTGCATCCAGTTCTTTTGTGACTGCATCATAATATCCAATCAAATTGGTCAGGCAAGACTTCTCCTTAACAAAACCATGCTGTGTCTGAGCTATAACTGAAGTCTTGTCTAGATGATCCTACAGTGCTTCTTTAACCAGTGCCTCCATTAATTTTCTGGGAACAGAAGTTAAACTCGCAAGTCTATAATTACTTTTGTCAGCCTTTGATCCTCCTTTGTGAATTGGAGTCACATTTAAACATCTCCAGTCCAATGGTATCTCCCCTGGGTCCAAAGAAGCTCTCGTAATTATGGCTAAGGGTTTTCTTACTTCCTTTGCTGCCTCCTTTAATATAACTGGATAGATCCCATCCACCCCCGGGTGCCTTTCTTGTGTTTATCTTCAACAATTTCTTCTCCACTTTACTCTCAGTTATTAGAAGATTCTCTAGCTTACTGCCAGAGTTGAATACACCTCTGGCATTCCCCTCGCTGAATAACTCCCCATGTGTGAATGTCGATGCAAAATATTCATTTAGTTTGTTAGCTACCTGAGCAGGATCATCAACAGTTGACCCATCAATATCAAGTGGACCAATCTGATTCATTCCCTTCCTTCTAGAGTTTACATAAGTAAAGAACTCTTTGCTGTTTTTCTTTGCATCCCTTGCCAAAGATTTCTCGTAATCTGCCTTCGCCTGCCTAACCTCCTTTGTAACTTGGTTACAGATCAACTTGTATCTATCATAGGCTTCTGTGTCTTGTGTTAATTTGTTTGTATCCCATGAATTTTTTTCTCTGCCATATGTCTCATTATTTCATCTGACATCCATTTAGGCCTAAACATTGAACAATATTTCTTAGTTGATATGTAAAGCCTAGTAGCCGAGATAAGCATTCCAAGATAAGTTCTTTGAATGCTTCCCAATTTGAGTTTGCTGTTGGTAACATCATCAGTTGGTCCCATTGTATAGAATTTAAATACTGTCTCAGACCATCGTAGTCGCCTTTACGAAAGCAATAACCCTTCCCTTTACCCCTGATGGTAGTTACCTCCTTGAGTAAATCCCACTTCAGCACACTGTGATCACTGCCACCTAGTGGTTCATTTATCTGCAGATTCTCAATGCATGAAGAATCACTACTGATAATCAAATCAAGAGTAATACCTCCTCTAGTTGCCTCCCAAACATGCTGATGTAGAAAACAATCATCCAATAAATCCACAAAAGCCTTGCTAGTGTGTGAGTGACCATCCCCCAAATTCCAGTCAATATCTGGGAAATTAAAATCCCCAATTATAAGACTCTCTGATTTACTGGCCCACTATTTCCCTGTACAGTTTCTTATTATACTCATCAGAGTCATTAGGCCTATAGCACACTCCTACTCTCAATTTTGATCTCCCAATGCTTATGTCACACCAAACTGACTCGACACTGCACTGCCCAGCGATGTCGATTGGCTTCACTTCCTTGGATTTTATGTATTCGTTAACTAATAGCATAACCCATCCTCCCTTCCTATCCTGTCTATCCTTTCTGTAGACATTGTACTCCCCAAATTCCTGTTCTGCATTCCTTATATCTGTGTGACACCACGTCTCTGAAATCTCAAAAATATCTGCCTTTGATGTTTTGAGCAATACCTCAAATTCATCCAATTATTTACTAAACTCCTAGCATTGGTGTACACGCAAGTATACATGCACCTGTTCTTTTTCTTAGCTACCCTAACACAACCCATGTGTTTACTTGTACCCCAATGATTCCCAGCAGTCTTTGAAATATCCTGCACCTTATTTTCCAGGCTGCTACTCATTCCAATAGAAGCCGTGCAAGAATCACTTTCACCTCTGCCAGTGGCTACTGGCAATCTATTAGTCCTTGTATCCCCCCAGTCTAGCAGTTTTCCAACCCACCTAACACTGCCTCGATAGCATCAGCAAACATTCTTGCACCCTTTCTATTTAAGTGTATCCCATCCCTGTAGAAGCAGTCTCTCCTGTTAACAAGTACCAGACCAGACTGAAAAAAATTCTACTCCTTGAGCCCTGCACAATCTTTCCAGGGCCGAATTGATCGACGGGGCTCTCATCATATACTCCCTCCTATCGTGTCAGGGCAGAATTGCAGACACTTTCAAATTCAACCCTAATAATGGCTTTTTTTCAACAGTGACCTGTACTTGTTAAGTAATTCTGCCGGTCTCCTACTCCTAATATCATTAGTGCCAACGTGTACAACTATATCACATTTTGTGCAGTTAAAAGATGATATCCGCTCTACAACGTCATCAACCTTTGCCCCTGGCAGACATACCCTGGTCCTGTTCCACCTATCCTTTTTACAAAGCATGTTTCCCGTTTCCCTAACAATAGAGTCACCAACAACTACTAGTTCTTTTTGGGACCAGCGCATTCTGCCTTGGGGGGCTGCCTCTGTGTTGCGTGATGACCAAGTGCAAGCTCTGGCATTGGTGTGGGCAGCTGAGAGCTTGATGGGCCCCTCACTTTTAATCCTTTGAGGGCATCCACCCTGTCCTTCAAGCTCTCATATAGGCCCATAACAATGCTGAGTTGTCGCCTGATTTCCTTACACTCCTTGCATTGCGCGCGGCGCGCACACACAAAGACATCCTCCATGGCAGTATCATGTCCCGTACCCGACTGCTCCACAAACATCAAGCAAGTAGTGCATTTTAAAAGGCTGTGATTCAGAGGGCAACTGCCCCCCCCTCAGTTCTCCCCTGAGCCACAGCACTCCCATTAACTTGAGCCTTTTGCTTTGCTGCTCTGGTCTGAGTCATCATTTCGATTTAATTTCAATAAAATTTCAGTGCAAAATTAAAACCCTAAACTTGTATCCCCAACACAGTTATAATGCTATATTTATGTTTCAGTATCAGCTTTAGTTCCTTATGAAGAAATTTATAGAGAAAAACAGCATGCTTCTAAGCAAACAATTTTAACTAATTTTTTTCAAAAAGTGCCAGATATTGCTGAAAGTTTATCACAGAAAAACAGCGACGAAGAAGCAATGAATTTAGATTAAAAATCTAGAGGTAAGTACAGGCAGTTCCTGATTTACGAGTTCCCCGGTTTACAAGGTTTTTTTTTTTTTTTTTTCAAATATCAACAAAATCGAAAATAATGAACATTAATTGCAGAAAATGAATGATAAGAACATTCACAAATCCCACATTTCAAACCATGCCTTGTAGCTACACAATACAGTGTATCCCTGCTTTATGATATTAATCTGTTCCAGAAACACCCATCGTATCGTGAAAATATCATAATGTGAACCCAATAACACATTGATTTTTTTTTAATAATTTCTTTCCAAGACCTCGGAAGTTGAAATTTTCGCTATATAAGTAAGCTATTTATCTCTCCAAACAGTCATTTTTATAATATAATTGTTTTAGATTACGCAATTCAAATCATTAACAAATGCACTACACTTTTATTGTTATCATATGTTCTGTTATAAGAATCAATTTTGAATGCCTTTGTGATATTTTTTTAAAGCACATTTCTGGAGGTCACGACCATAAGACAATAAAAACAATTTGTAGTTTCCGGTTTATTGGGCTTTTCTGTTAGTGCAATCATTATAAACAGGTAGTAAACTCAATGTTATTGCATTTGCGAAAATACCGATAGCTGGAATTGTGTGGGTTTTTACGTTATTATGGTGAAATGTGTTTCTCCTTCACTGCAATCTTCAATCATATAAAAAACATAAATAATTTTCAGAATCTTCTCTTCGTCGTTCTTTTTTTTTTAAGCTTCGTAAACTTGTTACTTCCCCCGACCCATGTTAGCTGCAATCTCACTTGCACATAGCATGTTAGTTAGTTGCAATTTGTGTGTGCCATTAAAAAATGCTTATGCATGCTATTGTGCAATTTATAAAGAAAAGTGAAGATCTTGGAAACAAGCACCTCTTGAAGCATTTCTGAAGAAGACAACTCCTTGTGCAACAAGCCACCAACGAGTGCCGATCCAACAATGCGTGATCAACGAGTGTGCATTTAGTCGATGATGAAGAATAAACATTAACATTTGTAAGTCATAATTTCTTTAAATTAAAATCTGCTTGATTTTACAGGCTGTTTTCATTTCTTTGGATAAATCAATCATTGTTTAAACATAAACTAATTAGCTAACTAATTTCATTGTTGAGAACGTAACCCCTGTTTTCAACATTGTCTATGGAAAATAAATTCCCGCTTTATGAGTTTTCGCTTTATGATCACGCGCTAGGAACAAATTAACCCGTAAGGTCAGGAACTACCTGTATTAGCAAGACTAATTTTATGGACATGTTCCTAATTTTTTTTCTTTTTTTCTCACTGAATGAAGACAATTTTTTTTCAATTTAATTTTTTTTGCACTTTTTTTTTGTGTACAGGCACGGAACCCTCATTATGTCATATAAACTACATTTCGCATTGCACAGATTTGGACTGCACAGTGTTTTCCCGGAATGTAAGCCCCGTGCAAATCGGAGGATGACTGTATTAGTATTCACAAATGATGCAAGAAAGCAAGCTTATAACTGCATCAGCAAAAAAAAAAAAAATTGTTGCAACGGTGTAAAAGCATGCACAGTTGACATGTCTTTTTCTGTATGCGAAAGTCATGCAGCTGGGACCAGTACTTTCCATTTTTTTTTTAAACAAGATGTCAGAAGCTCTGCATGAACTTCAATCCAAGTCCCTCATTAAATCAGCCAATTCTTGCTGATCAGAAAAATGTGGTACTTTCTTGAACAGGCTTCTAAAGTGTAATCCTATTCACCAGATTCATCATCCAATTTTGAAGAATCTTTACCAGAAAGGGGCATTGGTAGCTCTTAGTTGTGTGGCACCAGGGCAATGAGAATGCTATGTTGGGACACACTACAGCTTTTCAATGTGGGGACTTCTTAAAAATTGATATATCCACAACATAAGTGATCATTTATGGGCTCTCTTCATATATCAAAAGCCATAACACTTATGACTACCACAAAACTATTCCACTAATATTGACCTGCAACTTTCACAACAGAAATGAAATGCCCACAACTTAGCATTAACATTATTTGAGGTAAAAGATGCAAGAAAGCAACTGATAGAGTATCAGCCAAAAAAAAATAAATAAATAAAACAAAATAAAATAAAAAACCTTCCCATTTCACCAATGCAGTCACTCCAAATGTTTGTCTAGTTCAGCCTTAAATTTATTTAAGCTACCAACTTCCACAACAACAGATGGAAGTCTGTTTCAGCAATTAACTACCCACTGGCTAAAGGCAAACTTCTGCACATCTATTCTACAACTGTCTTTCCTCAATTTGAATCTATGCTCCCCTAAGGTTCTTAATCTGAGCAAGCAGAACTATCCCATCAGCATTGAGCCTGCTCAAACCATTCAAGGCCTTGTACGCCTCATCAGATCACCTCGCAGGTGCCTAGTCTCCATATACTGCAACTTACCGAATTTAAGCCTCTCCAGGTAAGAGAACTTTTACACCCATAAGCATTTCAAAATAGCATTCATATACACTTAAAAACTTGCTACCAATGATGTTATGCTTCAGACATATATCCACAAACATAGCAGAACAAGTCTGGAGATAACACACACTTTCACTTGTTGGACATAGCAAACTGCAATGGAAAAAAATAAAATAATGAAATAAAAACAAAAGGAAAATCCTGTTATATGAACACTACAGGTTCTCATATATTATGGTAATGGTATGCACTTATGTAATATGTATAAATGTCACAAAAACATAAAACTTTTAAGTGCTTACAAAATGTTAACACTAGAAGGGGAAAAAAAAAAAAATCAATGACATCGTTGCACACAAAATAATGCAAGAAACAGTTATTCGAAAGAATGGACAAATTAAGTGAATTTTTTTGGCTGGTGTTGTATAACCTTTGCTTCTTTGCATCATGTTGCCAACTACTACTAAAAGTTTTTATTCTGTGACTGGAAAAATCTCTTTCAATAATTTGGATTCTGCTCTTAAAAATCACCCACAGAATATATTTAAACCTATTACCTTCAATATAACTGCTTCAGCTTGACTAAGATCACATTTTACACAAGACACCCAGATTCCCCATTCTGGTTTCCACTTTATAATCAGAAGAGATAAACCCAGGGAAAATACTGTTAAGGTATGAAACAGCACCTTTTTCCATATACAATTTCTAAATCCTGACAGAATCTAAAAGAAAAATATTATTTCTAATCAGTTCTCATAAATTATCACAAGATAAATTAATATCTTTGATGACTGACAAAAACATTAATATGGCAGAACAGAAAAAGCATGTTAAAATAAAAAAGCAAAAAATACAAAATCTGAACTTGGATATTCTATTAACAAGAATATCTGGTTATATGCTGATATTCTTGATCTAGTTATCAGCAGTGATCATTCATGTATTAGGAATTTGCAGATAAAAGAACCACTAGGTGGCAGTGATCACAGTGTACTGACGTGGGATTTACTTAAAGATTTAATTACCACCAGGGGTAAAGGAAAGGGTTTTTGCTTCCATAAAGGCGAGTACAGTGGTCTCCGACAGTTTTAAATTCTGTACAGTGGGATCAACTGACGATGTTACCAACAGTAAATTCTAAGTGGGAAGCATTCAAGGAATTAATCGTGGAAGCTACTAAAAGTTTCATACCTATTAAGAAATATTGTTCAAGGTTTAGGCCTAAATGGTTGTCAAATGAACTAATGAGACTCGTAACAGAGAAGAAAAATGCATGGGATGCATATAAATTATCAAGCGACTCAGAAGCCTATGGCAGATATAAGTTAATCTGTAATCAGGTCACAAAGGAGGTTCGGCAGGCGAAGGCAGATTACGAGAAATCCTTGGCAAAAGATGCTAAGAAAAACAGCAAGGATTTCTTTACTTATATAAACTCTAAAAGGAAGGGGATGAATCTGATTGGTCCACTTGACATCGATGGTTCGACTGTTGATGATCCTGCTCAGATAGCAAACAAACTGAAGGAGTATTTTGCATCTACATTCACATGCGAGGAATTATTAAGGTTTGAAAATGGCAGAAGGTTATCAAATTGTAGCAGGGTGCTTAATGATTTTGTAATAACTGAGAGCAAAGTGGAAGAGAAATTGTTGAAGTTAAACATAAGAAAAGCACCTGGGGTGGATGAGATCTATCCAGTTATATTAAAGGAGGCGGCAAAGCAACTAAGCAAACCCTTAGCCATAATTATGAGAGCATCCATGGACTCAGGGGAGGTTCCCACGGACTGGAGATGTGCAAATGTATCCCCAATTCACAAAGGGGGATCGAAGGGTGACACGAGTAATTACAGACCAGTTAGTTTAACTTCTGTTCCGGGTAAAATAATGGAGTCGCTGGTTAAAGATGCATTGCAGGTGTGTGTGTGTTATTTGGTTTTTAGGAGCATTAGCAACTAAGGCCATATTGCTCCGGGATATGCGGTGGTCATTCCCTGACCTTTCCGCATCCTCCGTATTTGGTGGTGACGGGCTCGAGCCCCGGTCTAATCAAGAAGCGGGTGCTACGATGCATTGCAGGATCATCTAGACAAGACTGCAGCAATAATTCAGACACAACATGGGTTTGTTAAGGGAAAGTCTTGTCTGGCAAATTTGATAGGATATTATGATGTAGTTACAAAGGAACTGGATGCAAAAAATAATTTTGATATCATATATTTGGATTTCAGGAAAGCTTTTGACACTGTTGCGCATGGAAGACTATTGTACAAATTGGAGCAGAATGGTATTAAGGGTAAGTTGCTACAATGGATAAAAGGATGGTTAAGTGGGAGAAGACAGAGGGTGGTAATCAATGGGTGCTGTTCTTCTTGGACTAATGTTATTAGTGGAGTCCCACAGGGTTCGGTGTTAGGTCCACTGTTGTTTTGTATATTTATCAATGATATTGATGAAGGTATATCAGGCTTAAGGTTGAAGTTTGCAGATGATACAAAGGTTGGCAGGGTTGTTAATGACAGTAATGGCAGTGTGCTACTGCAACAGGATCTAGATAATTTGGGCAGATGGGCTATGAAGTGGCAACTGAAGTTTAACCTTGACAAATGCAAAGTACTGCATATGGGTAGAAGTAACCCCAGAGAAACGTACCAACTGTGTGGTACTACACTTAAAGTGGTAGAAAATGAAAAAGACCTGGGAGTAATTGTGCAGTCAGATATGAAGTTCTCTGAGCAATGCAGACAGGCTGCCAGGGCAGGTCATGGGGTTTTGTCAATGATATATAGGAATTTTGCTAGCAGGGAAAAGGAGGTGATTATCCCTCTGTGTAAGGCAATGGTCAGGCCACGCCTTGAGTACTGCGTACAGGTCTGGAGGCCTCATTTTAGGAAGGATGTAGATTTACTTGAGCGTGTACAGAGAAGGGAAACAAGATTGGTGAGGGGAATGAAGGGATCCTCTTACCAAGAGAGGCTTAAGTTCTGCAAATTGCAGTGGCTGGAGACTAGGCACCTGCGCGGTGATCTGATTGAGGTATATAAGGCCTTGAATGGGTTGAGCACGCTGAATTCTGATGGGATCCTTTCACTTGTTCAGATTACGAACCTAAGGGGGCATAAATTCAAATTAAGAAAAGACAGATGTAGAATAGATGTGCGGAAATTTGCCTTTAGCCAGCGGGTGGTTAATTGCAGGAACAAACTTCCATCCAGGGCTCCCACTCACAAATTTTAAAAAAACTTAGATTGCAACTTAAATAAACCCAATAAAAACCTAGTTTTCATCATATAGTATAGCAACACAAATAAGATAAAACTTACCATGTAAAAATATCTATTTAATTGTAATCAGAATTTTCATCCCATTCAGTTCCCTCCACATTTATTTTTTGAAGTTCTTTCATTTTTTCAAACGTTCTTCGTATCTTTTATGACAAGTTCCTTGTATGACTTCTTTTACCAATTCTGATTTAGGTTTCCATGTATAGCAATTTTGATTAGATCTCTTTATCGCCTGTTTTGCCATTAGTCGATTTTTCACAGTTTCTGGTTTAAGGGAGTTTGTGGCTTTTGTTTTTATATGGTTTACTTGGGAGAAGATTCTTTCTACGCTTGCCAAAGAGTGAGGTAAAATAGTTAGACTGGTCATAAAGTTAGATAGAATCTCATATTTAGAATTATTAAAGTTACGTAATAGATACCAAAACTCAGGGATGGTTTTGTAAGAGAAATCTAAATCTTGATTTAAACGAAATGATCTCCATTCATCATCTAGAAGATCTAGTTTGTCTTCAGAAACAAGGCGAGGGAACTGCATTGCTAAATGGAAAATTGAGGATGGCGAATTGGCACGATCATGTATCACTGCTGGGTCAAGAACATTGAGACTGGCAATAATTCCATCATCATTTAGAGGAAATATTTTTCTGATTTCCATACAAAGTTCAACAAGAAATTTTAAACAATCATTTTTAAACCTGCTTTCACTGTCACCAAGTGGTGTTGAATTTAATAAGCCCATACAACGGCCTCCCAAATATATTTTATTTAGAGGCTTATGATTTATTGCATTGCTTGGATCAATTTCAACCATCTTGCACGAAGTAATGACTTCTTTTATGAAAAAACTAAGAATATTTTTATACTCAATTGAAACCATTGAATGAAGTAAGTGCAATCTGAAATGCTCAGATTGAAATTCAATATTCAGGCAGTTTATTTTCTCAGTACATATCCTAAAAACAACAACATATGCTTAGTTCCTTTGGTGATCATAGTATTGTAAATATTCACTACACCATCGATTTTGTCAATTTTTGATTGAGACTGAAAATAAAGAACTAACGCATCCCACTGCTCACTAATAATTTTTATTACATTGCCACGGGATAACCAACGTGTTTGTGCTAATTTGGGGATTTCATGCTTAGCAGTATCTACAACATCTTGAATCATTTTGAACTAGTTTAATCTTTTACTACTACGTGAAAAATAACAAGAGATATCTTTTATAAATATTTCTAGATATGATGGTAGTACCTTGACTGAATGACTAGCACATAATGCAAAAGAATGGCAAACACATCCCATTATAAATACTGATGGTACATCCTTTTTTAGCAATGACTGGAACCCACTCTTAGTACCCATCATAGTGGCACAAGGCGCTTCCGTAGCCAGGTGGGAAGGAGCAGCAGTGCGTAGCACACGCTTCTTGATTAGACCGGGGTTCGAGCCCGTCACCACCAAATACGGAGGATGCGGAAAGGTCAGGGATTGACCACCGCATATCCCGGAGCAATATGGCCTTAGTTGCTAATGCTCCTAAAAAAACCAAAAATAACTAAAATAACTAGTGGCACAATTATCACTATCAAAGCCAACGAGATTACTTATTTGAATGTTTTTTTTTTCTATGAAAAGATCTTTTACAGCTTGATAAAGCCCTTCTGAAGTACCATTTTCGACACAAACAGTGTCAAGTAACACATCTACAACATCAAGTTTTTGAATATCAAAATATCTAACAACAGCTAAAACTTGCGATAAAGATAAATCTGTACTTTCATCTGTTATCATTGAAAACTTGTTGTTTCTGCATATGTTAGAAATGTATATTTTTTCAAGATAGGCTATGCCATCTTGTATAAGATAAGAGACTTTAGTCGCCTTCATCTGAACTTGTTTTGCAATATTGCTATCATGAAATTCTTTCTTACATGCTTCTACATGGTGATCACATTGCGCAAATGGAATATTATGCTCAGAAATGAGTGCAGCAATTGTTAACTCTGCCTTTGCTACTTCTTCATTCTCCGTAGGTTTACGTTTTGTGAAGAACGTGTCTAACGTTGAACTTGTCTTAGCAATATTTGCACTTTTTTTATGTTTAACTGTATTTTTATGTGCTAGTAACATCGATTTATTGGCATTCTTTAATTTCATTTCACAACAAATACAGTAAGACGCACCTTTTTCATTACTGTCTTCTTTCATCTGATCCTTTAATTCCGGATCTTTTAACCATTCATTTCTAAAATTTTGAGTATACCACCATTTACTCATCTTTCTCTGTGGGGAACAAGTTTCAGACATTGTGGGCAATTTGTGGGTATGGCTAATTAGCAGTTATCTTATTTAAAATGTTCTATAAAATAAAAAATAAATCACTAATCCATTAACATAAAATAGAAATAGTCACTACAATTTAAATTTATTATATCACTGTATGTAGTACACGCATAAATGTAAAAATCACACCAAATAATGCAATAATACCACGAACGATCACGAAAGACTGTGCAGTAAAGACCGCCTTCCACCTGCTCAATAGGCTGCGCATACATGTTAGTAACACGATCATGTATGCTTACATGTATGAACATGTAAGCGTAATTTCATAGTGTAGAACCCTGCGAAAACTTTGAAATCCTTTTACATTTGTAGTATTTTGTACAAGCACTTGAGATATTACAAATTATGATCAGTATTGTTAGAATATAAAATTAAGAAAATTGTAAACTGTTATTAAATGTATTAAATTTTATTGTATTTACAAGAAATAAAAATAAATTTTGACTTAAAAATTACCGAAAAAACCCAGATAATGAGATATTTTTGTGAAAAAAACCTATCAACCCAGATGACAATCAAAAAACCCAGATCTGGGTGGAAAAACCCAGGAGTGGGAGCCCTGCTTCCATCTGTCGTTGTGGAAGTTGATAGGTTGAATAAATTTAAGGAGGAACTGGACAGGCATTTGGAGGGAATGGTGTGATTTTTTTTTTTTTTTTTTTATTTTGATTTTTTTTTTTTTGGCTGATGCTGCATAAGCTCATACATTTGCTTTCTTGCATCACATGCCACTACTACTACTACTACTACTACAAATATTTTTTTTCACTACATATGAAGTAGCTTGCGAAATCAACCTGAGGAAAAGAATATGCAAATTCCTTTGAAACTGTTTGCTTAATGTTTTTTTTTTTTTTTTTTTTTACTAAGGCATGGCTTTAATGCAGTCCCTGTTTGAATTAAAAATTATGTCAGGACGTTAAAAAATATGTAATTAGCAGTGGAATCGTATTAGATATCAATACTAATACTAATAATAAAAATAATAAATTTATATGGCTACAGAAAGAGCTTGTAAAAGCAAATTTAGTTGCCTGAAGTGGATGTCTCCCTTATATTGTGGCTAAACTGGATCCAATCTATTATCTTTAGTTATAATTATAGAATTAATAATTTATTTTAGAAAAATACAACAGATGCTGTTCTTACAGTCTCCAGCAGTGAACATTTCAAAACATGTATACTGTAAACAGTCTAAAGAGAACTAAGCAACTAGGTCTTATCAGAGAGTCACTGTCACAAAGGAATTTGAATTTTGGGATGCAGCTTTCATCCATTATATCACATCTTTAAAGGTTATGATGGGCTTTATGAAAGATTCAATATTCCTTACATTTTGAGGTTAAAACTTTAAAATAGCATTTGCAGACCAGATACTGGATAGCCCACTCGACCAAAGTCATTAGCAATGCTTTAGGTGGCATGTGGAGCAGCTGCTGTGTTAAGTTGCTAGTATAAATAACAAATTTTGTCAATTAATGCAATATGTCTTCCTCCAATTTATATCTCATCCACGTTAATGAATTATGAATGGCCAAACTGATGGCACAATGTTATTAGTGAAAGATCCTTGAGGTTGTCACAGACATTCTTTCATATATGTCAAGCTCGGCTTGCTCCCTAGAAGTCTAAAATGCTTTTGGAACTGATATTCAGGTGGCAGTCAAGGCAAATGCAGTGAGTTTCAGCAAAGCCCAGTCAGTCTGTAACAGCTATATCGTCTGCTTGCACCTTCACAATGGTAGGACTGTTAGGAACCCTGGGTATAAACCACTAAGTGCAAGTCCTGAAATACAGCACCTAGTATACTGGAGGTGACTACCCTCACACAGAACGGAAGAATGTCACCCTCTGTGCCTAGATGACCCTAATCAACAGGTGCAATACCATTACTTTGCATATTGGAGGCTTGAAGAGGTAAAACCCAAGTTTAGTCTCCAGAGCAATGCTCCACCAAACTCCACCCCCCCCATCTCTTCCATGATTGATGTCTTTTGCAGTATGATTGATGTCTTTTGAAGTTATGATGGACATCTTGGCAAGATCCAATTTTCCAAACATTTTGAGGGTACAGCTCTAAAACAGTGTTTGCAGACTGGTCACTAGATAGTTCACTGGACCAAACCTACTGGTAACTCTCTAGGAAGGGCTTCCAGATCAGCTAGTGTATAATACTGCCAGACAGTGACTGGAGGAAGTCCAAGTAGTGTGTATGCGGGGGCATTTGTTTAGGCCACATTATATCAAGGAGCTGGATATATTCTTGCTATGTGTAAAAGTTTCTACGTCATATAACATGTCCTCCCACCTTTTCTTACTACGGCGAATAGATTATGAATTGTAAAAATAAGGTAAAGATAGCCTGCATGAGAAGCATGCAAAAGTTCGATGAAATTTACCAGTAAAAGTACTTTGCCGTAACAGCATTTGTATTGTTGCTCGCACGGTAAAGAGACGGTGGGTGTTATCGGTCTGGAGTAGAAGTTGAATCCCAAGGGAGCTTGAAACCCTCCCAAAGTGGAGGAGGGTAACCTGACCTTTTTTCTTTAGAATCACTAATTGAATTAACTAACTGAATCACGGACAGTCATATTGGAAGTTCTGGCGTCGTAAAAAATGTTCGTAACATAGTTTCACCGGTAAAATTTTTCGAAGTTTGCCGTGCTTCTCGTGTGGGCTTCCTTTGCTTTTTTTTTTTTTCTTAATAAACAATTTATCCACTAGTCAACCAGTGATTCTAAAGAAAAAAGGTCAGGTTACCCCCTCCACTTTGGGAGGGTTTCAATCTCCCATAGGGCGCCTCCGTAGCCAGGTGAAAAGGAGCAGCAGTGCATAGCACACGCTTCTGGATTAGACCGGGGTTCGAGCCCGTCACCACCAAATACGGAGGATGCAGAAAGGTCAGCAAATGACCACTGCATATCCCGGAGTAATATGGCCTTAGTTGCTAATGCTCCTAAAAACCAAACAAACACAACCAAACAATCTTCCATGGGATTCAATTTCTACTCCTGACCAATAACACCCACCGCCTGTTTACCGAGCGAGCAACAATACAAATGCCATTATGGCAAAGTACTTTTACCGGTAAATTTCATCGAACTTTTGCATGCTTCTCATGCAGGCTTTCTTTACCTTTGCCGAAAAAAACCTATCTGCGAAAATATCAAAGCACCTAAACACTTCATTCATTTCACAAATATATATGTTCTCAGTTCCAATCTCAATGATATCCATTTCCACTTACAGTCCACCAAACCCCACATACTTTTTCTGAGAGAATCATAATTATTGGTTGATTCAACCACAGCTCATATAGTTGTCCTAATTATTCGCTGTACGATTCCTTTTGCTTCAAAGGTGGTACTTGTGCATATGTCCATTTGGATATTCCCTTTTCCTTGGTCAGATTACTATTTCAAATCTTCTGATGTCAACTATTGCTCAGATTGTGAAATTATTCCTGTAGGGATGAAATCCTTTATCCCACACTCCACCTTAAAATCTCTTCCTTTATCTAAACCTTGGTTTTCCAATAAATGTGCTAAGGCCATTCAAGATAAGTATGTTGCATATCACAAATAACTTATATCCAAATCTCCAGGCTCATTTTCTGCTTTTTCATTTTCATTTGTCCGTCTCGATTCCCACCTCTGGAAATAGAGATAGTCAACATCAGATGGTTTTATTGCTTTTCAGCCAAAGATAAACCTGACCTGCTTGCATCCTACTTTTCTTCTAACTCATGTATGAATGTCTGTATGATCTTGGTAAATCACCTCCTACCATTCACAGTACACACCATTCAATGCCTCCTGTGGTGGTCCATCAAAAGGATGTCAGAAGTCTGAATAGTCTTGATGCCAAAAAAGTGACAGGTACTGATGGTATTTCTACACTTGTTCTCAAAACTTGTGCTTCTCAGCATACTCTTGTTCTGTTTTGCCTTTTTTCACTTGCTTATTCCACAGGTGTTTTCCCTTTTTTTTTTTTTTTTTTTTTAGTTGTTGGCGCATAGGCTTCTGTGGCCATAATGCACCTCCCAAGGTTTTTGCAGTACTTTGATCCAAGCCCGAGGCGAGAATCGAACCCACGACCTTTGGGTTGCCAGGCAGGCACTTTACCCACCCAGCTAGCCCAGTCGGCTGTTTTCCCTTCTGCTTGAAAATTTCCTCATATCCAGCCATTACTTAAAAGGGTGGCAAATCCCTCCCATCCAATTATCATCCCATTGAACTTACTTCTACTCTCTACTCTTTCTAAAGTAATGGAGAAAATTATTAACTGCCAACTCTTAATTTATCTAGGAAACCTTCCATCTGATCAATGAACGCCAGTATGGATTCTGTCAGTGTCAATCCACTAGTGATATACTGGCTTACGTTACCCATCTAATGTAAGCGAGTAGAATTCAATGGAAAAGTTTGGTGAAACTCAAGCAGTTGCTCTTGACATTTAAAAGACTTTTGATTGTGTTTTTCATAAAGTTCTTCTAAATAAGCTTTCATCTTATAGTTTGCCAACTGTTTTTTGTAATTGGGCATCCAGTTTTCCTCTCTGACCACTCACTGCAGGTGATGGCAGATCTTCTAACTTCTCCCCTAATGCAGGTGTCCCCCAAGGTTCAGTTCTTTCCCCCACTCTTTTTCTCTTGTATATTAATGACCTTCTTCCATTGACTGGAAATCCTATCCAAAGTTTTGCCGATGATAGCACATTGCATTCCACCTTCCATTTTGAGAAAATGGAAGGTTGGAAGGTGGAACTGCCCTGCTCAATCAGCTTCAACTTCTCGAATATCCACTACCAATTGCTTAAATGATGAACTCCAGGTAATTTTCCAGTGGGGAAAAAATAACTTAGCTTTCAATCCTCCTAAAACTCAATCCTGTCTTATATCTCACAAAAAGGATCCTTCTGTTGCTATGCTTATCTTTGATGATACTCCAATTTCTAAACAAAATTACATTTATGAGGCACATTTATAATTTATAGAGAGTCAATCATTGTTTAATCTCTATGGGCATAAGCATATCACAAATATCGCTTCCTCTGCATCTAAAAAACTGGGTTTTCTCTTTCGCTCTCTGCATTACTTTTCTTTCAAACATCTGTTCACTCTGTACAAATTGTAAATCTGCCCAACTGTGGAATATGGAATATTGTTCCCACATCTGGGGCAGTGCACCTAAATCCTCTCGGGCTTCTAGATTCCATTCAAAAGAGGGCAGTTAGGTTAATTAATGACTCATTTCTAACAGACTCTCCACTCTCTGTCTCATATATATTATGTTTCTGCTGCATGCCTTTTCTATAGATACTTGCTTGGGCACTGTACTTCTGAATTGGTTTCTATAATTCCTCATCTCTCTTTCTCTCTTCCAAATTAATTTGAACACTTGCCACAACCAGTCAGCATCCTTTTATTGTCCAACTTTCCTTCTTCCTCATTTATTCCCTCAACTTCCATTTTTTTTCAAAGGACCTTCCTCCATACGTATTTCATAAAATTTCCTGTTTGCTGAGGCAGGTCATGATGGAAGGAATAACATAAGATCGGTACATGGAATGTTCGGAGTTTGAATCATGGAAAGCTGAATATCGTTAAGAGAGAAATGGTTAGGACCAAGATTGACATCCTCAGTGTCAGTGAAATAAATTGGCTGGGAAATGGCTACTTTCAGTTAGACGATTTTACAGTTTACTACTCTGGGAATGAAAAAATCAGGAGAAATGGTGTGGCATTTGTAGTGAACAAGAGAACTGCTAGATCAGTTGAAAGTTATAGATCAATAAGTGACAGAGTAATGACCATCCACATTAATGGAAAACTGCTTAAAGTAACATTTCTTTAAGTCCAAACACCAACAATAGATGTAACTGAAGATGAAATTGAACAATTTTATGCTGAAGCTCAGGATGTACTGAGTCAAACACCAAATAAAAGACTGTATGTTCTTTAAGATGGGGTCATTGACAGATTTGGTCTGGGGGATAAGAATGAGGCAGGAAACCACCTGGTACAATTCTGTCAAGAAAATCGATTAAGGATTACAAACATATGGTTTATCCAACCTAAGCGATGTTTGTATACATGGACATCCCCAAATGGATTGCACCGCAATCAAATTGACTACATCATATGCGGTAAAAGATGGAAAAGCTTTTATTATTATTTTATTTTTTTTTTTTCAGTGAAAATGTTACCTGGTGCAGACTGCGGCTCAGACAAACTCTTAGTAGCCAAAGTTAGGCTCAAATTCTGTAACATCAAAACGAATGCTGCACCAGGGAAATATGACATAGTTAAATTTCACCATTGTATGCAGTCAAAATTAAAAACAGATTCGACTCGTTTTACTACATGGAAAGGCAACCAGATGTACTTTGGAAGGAAATAAGAAAAATCGTCACTGAAACAGCACAGCAATACATCCCATACAAAAAATGTGCAAAATCAAGCAAGTGGCTGTCAGAAGAAGCCATCAAAATTGCTGAAAAAAGAAGATAAGCTAAAGCTGTGGAGATAAGAGATGAGACAAGAATGCTTAACACAGAATTCCAAATGGCAGCCAGGAAAGACAGGGAAAAATACTGGAACGAACGTTGTAAAGAAATGGAAGTTAATAACAAAAAAGGGCACACAAGAGACCTCTTCAATAAAAGACAAAGATGGAAATGAACTGAATGATCAACAAAGAATTAGGAAAAGATGGCAGGAATACACAGAAGAACTATATGCAAATAAAAACAAACATCAACAGATTGAAACGAAAGGGCAGGTTGAACTAGAACCGGCTATTTTATAACAGAGTATTATGGGTGCTGGAAACAACTATCAAAGAGAAAAGCCCCCTGGAATTGATGGAATAACAACAAAATTGTTAACACTTTTGCCAATTACAGTTATCACAGCTTTGTGCCGGGCAATCTGGAAAAGCAATATGTGGCCACAAAAGCCTGGAAGAGATCAGTGTTTATTCCAATCCCAAAAAAGGGAGAGATAGCCAAAATTACTTGAACTACCGTACAATAGCTTTATTTTCACATGCAAGCAAGATTCTATTGAAAATCATTCAAGCACAATTGTATAGATATAGAAACAGAGCTACCTGATATTCAAGCTGATTTCTGCAGAGGAAGAGGCACTTGTAATCACATCGCAAACATCCATTAGATCATGGAAAAAGCCCATGAATTTCAGAAAGATATATATACATATGCTTCATCAACTATACCAAAGAATTTTATTGCATTGAACACAAAAAATTGTGAAATTCTTTGATAGAATTGGGGGTACCAGCACACTTGGTTGAGCTAATAAGATCACTGTACACCAACCAAGAAGCTACTGTCAGAACAACATTTGGAGGTACAGACGCGTGAAATCGGAAAAGGTGTGCAATGGGACTGTATCTTATCCCCAATTCTATTTAATTTGTATACTGAATCAGTTATGAGAAAATTGTACTTGGATGAGTCAGAAATTGGAGTGAAAATTGGTGGCAGAAACATCAGTAATTTAAGATATACCGATGATACAACTCTGCTTGCAGAAAATGAGGAAGATCTAGTACAATTGATTTTAATGGTTAAAGATGAGAGTGAAAAAAAATCAAGAAAAAAAAAATTATGACAACAGCTGGAACTGGAGAAGTTTAAATAAACAATGAAGAGGTTGAATCTGTCCAGGACTTCATCTTTCTTGGATCTAAGATCGAAAGCAGAGAAGTAAAAATAATTCCATAGTAAGGGTTTTTTGTTTTGTTTTTTTAATAGAACTAGCCAATTCATATATAGAAATAAAATGGCTAGTTCTCATTATGTTGTAGACGTACAACAATAATTTTTATACTTTAGTAATATTACTGAATGTATAATATTACCAAAACAAATCACATTGTATTTGCCACTGGGAATTTTCTTTGTTCCACGTAAACCTTCAAGTGACTATACAAACATTCCTCCTCAGCAGCTGCTAATACTGACAATTGCTCTGCAGCATAAAACTGAAATGCACTTCTACTTGCAGCACAGCTTATGCTCGCATTTACCATTTCAGTCAGTTTCATTATTATTATGAGCCATATGTGCAAGGAAGCCTGAGGCTTATGCTGCACCAGCCAAAAAAATATTTCTGAGTCACCCTGACACAGAGAGAGAGAGAGAGAGAGAGAGAGAAAGTCAAAAGTATAAGGGAATCACCAAGAAAAAGAAGAATGATGATATCCAGCTCAGGACCCTGGGTGTGCCAAGCCCATACTCACAAGATGTGAGCCCCTGGGGTTTATTATATTAAGACATGTTAGAAAACTCTGCAAAATGGCCAGTTAGCAAAATACCTTTGGATTTTGTATGAATGAGTTTTGTTATTATTGACATAAAAACATTCTCGCACACTGTGTAATGTTACACTGCTGATGGAGTGCACACATTCTCCTTTTCTTCCACTGCATTTTGCTGTAGTAAATACTAGAGCATTACTAACCAAGTGAACACATTTGTTGCTCATCAAGCACACAGCAAGGAAGTTGTAATTAAAGTTTTCATAGTCTCTTTCTTTACCTCTCCAAAAATTCTAGAAAAGCACATTAGCAGTATTCTTCACTTATTTATCTGAACACTATATTCTCACTATACAGAAGGATGGCTGTAGGACAGATGTGCAGAGGTTTGCCTTCAGCCAGCAGGTGGTTGATTGTTGGAACAAACACTTCCATGTTTTGTTGTGGACACAGGCAGTTTGAATTCGAGGAAAACTAGACAAATTATATTTTATTAGAGGGAATGAGCATGTAATATGGAAGGTTTTTTTTTTTTTTTTTTTGGCTGATGCTTTATAAGCTTGCTTTCTTGCACCATGTGCTGTTACTGATAATAATAAAGAACCAGAGACCTGTTACCAGATGCTGAGCACAAATTTCAATAAAAATAGTTCCATTAGTAAGGATTTTTTTTTTTATTTTTTTTTTGAAACCCAGCCATTTTATTTGTAGGGAAAAAAAATTCTTCCAAATAAAAAGCAACAGATCATTTTTTATGTTTGTATTATTAAATAAAAATAAATTCCTTACTAGTTCATCATTTCCTTGATCAATAACTGCTGAATGAGAACCTGATTCCAATCTTGAATAAGGCATCTTAAAGATTGTCTTAAAAAAATAAAAACTATAGCATCAGTACAGAAACAATATAAAATAAAAAGTTAAATAAAACTATTAAATACAGCACATCTCAGATATAAAGTGATTTCAGATTGATAACTTCAATATATATATATAAAATATTGATAAAAATAATAATAAGTTATAATGAAATTACTGAAAGTGTTAGCAAACAAGAAAAAGTATTAAAAAATTAAAATTAAAAATATTGAACTGGGTTATGTATCCAGGGTACTACTAGTTATAGCAGAAAAAACTGACAACCATAATGAAATATAGACAAATATATTATTATCAGTGTATTAGGTGGAGGTGCTGAACTGTCAGGTGTAATTACCATGGAAAAATTAAGAACACATGCATGGTAAAAACAGATTACCTGAAATAAAATGAAATTAAAGTTTAATATAAAAATAAATGATAGTACCTAAAGCTGTGGGTCTCGGGACTTTAATGTAGTAGTTAAAGTAACATAGTAGTTAAAGTCCTAGGACCCATGGCTTTAGGTACTATCATTTATTTTTATATTAAACTTTAATTTCATTTTATTTCAGGTAATCTGTTTTTACCATGCATGTGTTCTTAATTTTTCCATGGTAATTACACCTGAAAGTTCAGCACCTCCATCTAATACTCCAATAATAATAGACAGTAAATCCCCGCTAATCGCGGGGGTTATGTTCCTGAGAAATGTCGCGAATACTGAGTTATGGCTCCCATAGTAATAGAGGGGTTCCGTTCCAAAGTATGAAATATATAAGAAAAACTATTCCAAAATTTTGTCTATATATGTATTATATGTACCTTCATAATATGACTGTACATAGTGAAATGCAAGCATATGGCATCAAAATGAAAATAAGAAACAATTTAATATTAAATGTAATATTTATTAGAAATTTCAAACAAATCTTTCAAACCAGCACCTTTGCTAGCAAAAAAACTTATCCCGCCAGTGCTATCACCAGTTTCGCTAAATTTTTGATAAAGGAGTTTTGCCTTTTCACGAATGATGAGTGAACTTAACGAAATTTTATTTTGAGTTCGATCTTCTATCCACAGATTTAAAGCTTTTTCCATTTTTTCTAATTTAACAACACGAGTTACAGAGCAAATTTTTGAAGCAATTAGCGCGTTTTCACGGACACTACGGTGGATTTTTTCTTCCGATTTTTTGATTGATCGTACCGTTGACTCATTGATTTTATGTTTTGCCACTGAAGAGACACTTTCACCATTAGAAATTTTGTCTAATAACTCAATTTTATTCGCTAATGTCATCACCTTCTTTGATCTTTTATATGGGTAAAAAAGAACTTGTCCACAATAAAGGCACTTTCTTCTGTTAACACACTCGAAAAAGTCTGTTTTACACTGCAAAATGGTAGATTTATCACTTTTGTAAGCATATCAATTTATAAACTGATAAATTTATTCAATTTATAAGCATATAAATTAAAAGTAAACGACCAAACCTTCCATGACAAGCACATAACACTTACTGAACAAGGATTAAAATAAAGTGTAAAGTGTGTTTGGTGTCAAGCGGCACCAGGGGTTTCCCCCATCTCCGCATTGCTTGCATTGTGATGGGTGTGCCAGTTTACTGGAAATGCCAGAGATTCAAAAGTGTATGGATATTGTACATGTGTAGTGTCGTGTACCGTTGTTCATCTGGTCATTTAGCCGCTGGACCCTTACTGAAGCCCAACGTTGCCCCACTTTAGCCCCGTGGAGGCAGACCAGGAAACACCAGTCGACTAAGATTTACTCTGGCAGGTCCTGCCACCTAATTTCCTGAGATTTCAGTGGCTAGGACCTTAAAAAAAAAAAAAAAATATATATAGATATATTTTTTGTATACACAAATATATACACACATATATATGTGTATATATTTGTGTATATACATACATATATATACACAAATATATATATATATACATAATACACACAGGTGTATATATATACATATACATGCTACCCACAAATATAAATACACATACACACACCCTCTATGCGCTTGCGTGGCAGGGAGGCGCTACGAATGAGAGGCCGAAAGTAGTGGGCGAAGGTGATTTTAGATTGTGTGGGGCATTGCGTGCAGGTAGAGTGAGGAGTAGATTGAAGACTGGGGGGGGGCGAAGGCAGAGACATGGAGCCGATAGAGAAGACAGCTCCAGTTTACAGTGGGGCAAGCCCATGCCCCACCAGAGAGTAAGAATGGGGGTGGCGCGTGGGGGATACGGTGGAACCGTCACCTCCCCCACCCGCCGGGGAGGAGTGGAATAGTTGAGCCAGGCAAGGGAGCTGGCTCAGGTCGCCAATACGGCGTGCATGCAGAGACTGCAATTTGTTGATGTGGCATTTGGTATAGACTAGTAGGATTGAGCCGCTTGTAGGATTTAACTCCTCTTCTCTGATGCCCGTGTAAGCCAAGTTTGGTCGCCTATTTGGAGGTCGCTCTTTGGAAATGGGACCCGTCCAGTTAAATCAGATTTTAGCATCCATAGGATAATGCGTAGAGGGCTGCTCGCCGCTTTTGGTGTATACTCCATCTGTAGGTCAAGATTGAGTATTCAAGAAGCAAATCCTGGTCCATTTGATGCTGGAGATGTAGGTTCAATAAGTCTGTCAATTCAGTGCAGTTAATGCAGCATTTGTTGAGTAGTCCTCGTGGGACCCATGTCCCGTCCATGGATATTTGGAAGAGTAGGATTTATTGTCCATTAGGGCGGATTCCGTTGTTGTTTGGGAGAATGGATCTGTCAACCAGAATGCAAGTCCAGGTCATATATTGTGCACGGAGGCTGTGCTTGCTCTTTTGTTTGGAGGTTGCCCTTGGGAGCCATGTCCCGTCGGTGAGTCAATTTGCAGAGAAAAGAAAGTGAGTATGGTTGAGGTGAGTTTCAGTTCTGCCATGATGTCCAGCGTTATCCACTGGGGTAGAATTGGGAGGTTCTCCCCCCCCATACTCCTCCTGTGACACGTGTTCTGTTTGGTTATAGTTGGTGATGAGTTGGGATATTTAATGGTCCTACCCCAGTAGTCTGGTATGGAAGGAATTATAAAAGTTTCCACTTGATCATGGAGCTTTCAGATTTGGAGTGCGTGGAGTACTACATTTGTCCTTGATGTTCGTGATTTGGAGGCAGTGGAAGGGTTAGTCGTCTAGTGTATAGGCTCTGAGCAAATTCAGTTAAGGCTTTGTAGGTTGTCCCATCCTCCAGCAGGTGGTGCTCCTCGTCTTTAGGGTTGCAGCGCACTTGTGTGATCAGCTGGGCACGTAGATCATCATACAGTTCACACTCATGCATCTGGTGATCCCAGGTCTCGGGGGGAGCCACAGGCACATGCAGGATTGTTTGCGAGTCCAAGGAGATGAAGCTTGTGACGGATTGCTCCGTGTCCTGTAAGGAGGTGGGTGACATGCAGTCCGGGGCAAAACCATGTCGGAAATATAGGGTACACTTGCTCCAGATTTGGAAGGAACGTTCGCGTGACTTCTCCCTTATCAGAGTCTGTCCAGCGCTGTTGCCAGATTGATCGGAGGTAGATTTGAAGCTTGTTCTTCTCAGCTTTCCAACTGCTTGTCGGATCTGTTGTATGGTCCAGATATGTTGTAACCTTTCCCCGTCCAAGCTGCTGCAGCATGCCTGTTCGGGTAGCCTCGAGGTCGAGGGGCAGAGCCCCTGTAATCACTTGCAGTGCGTGGGTCGACACTGTTTTGCATGCACGGGTGAGGGTCAATAAGATCGGTCTATGTATAATTTCAAGCCGTCGGCGATTTACCACGGTTGAGGCCTTGTGGTACCATGCGCCAGAGGCATATGTGATTGCCGGGATGATTGCTGCTTTATAGAGGGTCGCCAGAGTACGCCTTTTCAGCCCCCAGTCTCGGCGTGTAACTCTGGCGAGCATGGCTGCATAATTTTTTATCTTATTCTGCACATACTTTATACTTATTCTGCACAGACCGGTTCCTATCCAGGATAACTCCCAAGTATTTCAGTTCAGTAACTAGCTTGATAGTTCTGTCTTGTATTCTAATCTGTGGTGGTCTGGTTGGCGTTAGGTAACCCTTCAGTAGGATGGATTGAGTTTTGGTGAGCGAGATTGTGAGACGGTGCTTTTCCGTCCATTCTCGGAGTTTGGTTAGCGCTGTGTTTGCAAGAATTTCCATTTGGGCTCTTGAGTCTGCGGCTAGCACCAGGGAAAGGTCATCGGCATACGCAAGTGCTTGTACGTCCTCTAGGTCGAGGTGGAGAAACTCGTCCAAGACAAAGTTCCACAGGAGGGGACCCAATACAGAGCCCTGCGGGCATCCCCAGTGTACTTGGCGCTCGACCCTGCAGTATGGCACCTGAACCAAGACCCTTCTTCCGCTCTGAACAAGGATTAGCGAGAAACATCCACGCTCGCGATTTTGTCACCCCTCTCCCCCCACCCACTGAACGCTGTTTTGACCGTTAAAGATAATTTTAGCCACGCCCATGTTTTTTATGGCGGAAAATATTCACGTCACTTTAAAATTCACATTTTTTTAGGTTTCATTTTATATTAAATCAGCGATTGCGAATACGCAAAACCACGAATACAGATACCGCGAATAGCGGGGGTTTACTGTATTTGTCTATATATATATATATAGGCAATCCCTGTATAACATGGTACTTCTACAACACGGTTTCGCTCTCTAATACGATTGATAAATTGCGACAATCCTCACACAACACGGTACTTATATAACATGGTTTCGCACTAACATGGTTTGAGAATTGTGGAAAATCCCGAATAACACAGTATTTTTGATTTTTTGTGCTGGGAAAACCCTGCTATTATGCTAGATGTAATTTTCAACGATTTCATTCCTTTTTGTGAATCCCTGCCGTTGACTCGCTAGTTGTTATCGCCTTCATGGTATTTTTCTAAAGCACATTTCTGAAGGTCACTACCATAAAATAATAAAAACAATTTGCAGTTTCAGTTTAGTGGTCTTTTCTGTTAGTGTAATCAATTACAAATGGGTAGTAAACTCGCTCTTCTTGTATTTGCCATTGTACTGATAGCTAGAATTCTGTGGGTTTTAAGTTATTGTGGTGAAATATTCGACATTGAAATATTCAATCGTATAAAAAACAAATTTTCAGAAACTCATTATACCTGACTTCTGCATATCGTGTTCTTTGTTATAAATTGCTTATCACTTTTACTGTTTTAAATTTTACAACCCAAAAAAAAAAAGTCAGTGAACAGAAATATCAATTAGTTAGTATGTACATATTAATTAAGCTATGTGCATAAGCACAAATTTATTTTTATTTTGCTAACTGGAAAATATTCTTCCGATTTTCACATGCCATTTAACTTTGTTAATTGGTAAGGTAATAAAGTTAAATCTGCTTTATATCTTTAAAATGGGATCCACTGTATTTTGTTGGGAGAACTAGGTTCTGTAATATTGAACTTGTGCTTGTTTGAGACCACAAAAAATTGTGACTTCAAAGCGTGCAGTTTATGACTTTTAAAGAGAGCAGAAAGTACACGAAATCTAGATGCTTTAGAAGAGATTGTGCTTAGCAGGGATGAAGAGAAAGAAAATTAAATGAACATACAGTATCTGACACATTAGTATCACAGTTTGTAAGGTAAGACATTTGTTCAGTTATTACTATTTAAGTTACTACTATTATAAAAATAAAGTTAAAATATTAAGTTATTACTACTATAAAAATTAAGTTTCCGATAGTTATAAAAAAAAATGGTGTATTTTTGTTAGCTTCTGGAACACAACCCCCTTTTTGTACTGGTTCTTAGTCCCGTATAACAGTTTCTTGTTAAACGAGATTTTGGAACCAACTACCATGTTATATGAGGGTTACCTGTATATATATATAAATTGACTTATTATAATATTAAGAATATTAAGAAAATTAAATTTAAAAAATAAGAATAGCAAACATCGGGGCAGCATTAATGCCTGAACCATCGTATATTGCTTAAAATACAAAATAAAATAATTAATTCGATACCAGTAGCATGGCAAACCAAATGAGCGAAAATAAAATAAACTATATATCATAAGATAACATAAAGGAGGGGGGGGCAGAAGGAGAAAGGGTATTTCAGAAGAAAACGTTCCTAAAATAATTTAGAACAAGCCAAAAGTTACAATATTACGCAACAAATTATAATTTAGAATCCAATTGAAGATAATTTAATGGCACCCTTTTCAGAATTATGTGAAATATCACTTAAAAATGAAATGAAAACCAACTACAATACTGGACCAAATAAAATCATCAACAAAATGAAAGACTGACCATTATGCCCCATCTGGACAGAGGACCACAAGGCCAATAATGGTCACGGAATGAAAGAAATGCAATAGCATTTCTTTCATTTGGTCCAGTATTGTAGTTGGTTTTCATTTCATTTTTAAGTGATATTTCACATAATTCGGAAAAGAGTGCCATTCTGGGGTTGCCATTAAATTATCTTCAATTGGATTCTAAATTATAATTTGTTACGTAATATTGTAACTTTTGGCTTGTTCTAAATTATTTTAGGAACATTTCCTTCTGCAATACCCTTTATCCTTCCCCCCCCTCCTTTATGTTACCTTATGATATATAGTTTATTTTATTTTTGCTCATTTGGTTTGCCATGCTACTGACATTGAATTAATTATTTTATTTTATTTTATTTTTATATATGTATACACTTGAATAAACATGATATAGAATAGTAATTTAGAATGATAATCTAGTTTTTTACAATTCATCAATAATATTCCAAGAAACAGTTTCGTTAAAATTTAAATTGCAATTGGGAAAACTTCATAAATTCTTCATGAGCTTTTTTGTGCACATTTATTTAAAGTACAGTTATGTGATTTAAATACAGAAGAAGTGTCTTAACTGACCTCCACTTAACACGTTCACTATATCTGATGTATTCAACAGTTCCCAATGAGTAACTTAAAGAAGAGGAGAATATCTATGCTTTTACTATGAAATGTAAAATCCTACTCCTTGATCTAGCCTATGGACCAAGGAATTCTAGAATACCTATAGAGACACCATGTGCCATAAATCATATTAAGTGTTATAGCAAGCACTCAATGTGCCATAATGCATATAGGCAGTCATTCTTAAATGGTCAATACACACGAGCAGTGAATTGAACTGAATGAACTGCTCAATTCTGTTGACACAATAACTGAACTCTGGGCTATTAGCATCAAAGATTCATTTTTAGCTGTATCTTAGTACAGGTTATTTGTTTCTTTGCTTGTGCCGAGATTAGTTTACATACACAGAATAAACTTTCAACAGAATTTTGAGTTTTTCTCTGATTTACGGCTCAAACCATAATTCCAGACTTTTACTTTTCAACCATTATGAATTTTTGGAACGTTGAGGATTAAAAATAAAACTGTTAGTTTTTTTCATTTTCAAATGCATGAAACTTGAAATATGGCATGCAAATGTCTGTAAATTGTTTTAAAATATATTTTTTTTGAATATAACATTTTAGAAACTATTATTTACTTCCATTTTCCAATTTTTTAAAACATTTTTTAAAAACTTATTTCAAATTTGGTGAACTGTGAACTATACAAAATTTGAATATCGCCTTTGGCATTTTTATCTTGATTATTCAAAATAATAATGAAAAAACATTAATGTATCTTTCAAAAGCACCTCATTTAAGACTATTCGTGTCTACAGAACACCTGAGACAGTTCTTCATCAAAGACTCTATTTTACCATTCATTGTGCTCACAGCAGAAAAAAGTTTGTTTGTCTGCACAAAAAGTTGCACTGGTATTGCATTGCTTTCACACAAATGACCTTGCTAAAAGGTTAATCTCCAATTTATTAATTTATGGAAAACAATCATAAATTAGATAGAGACTGCTTTACTTTATATAGCATTCCCTATCTCATTTACAATTCTTATTTGAATAATATATAATTCTCTAATAATATAATTCTTTAAGTGTGTTCATGCACTGTAATTGGAAAGGTCATTCAAAAGTAATACATCTTTTGTCAAATACATAAATAATAATAATAAAGGAGAGAAGAAAATGCAGTATCAAGTTTACAGTAGAAAAATATCTAGTCATTAGAATACAAATGACTGAAGCAAAAGTTTGTTTGTTTGTTGTTTGGTTTTTAGGAGCATTAGCAACTAAGGCCATATTGCTCCGGGAATATGCAGTGGTCATTCCCTGACCTTTCCGCATCTTCTGTATTTGGTGGTGACGGGCTCGAACGAAGCAAAAGTGAAACCAAAACAAACAACATATATATGATGAGCATTTATAAAATTCATGACTACAGTATGAAAGGGTAGTGGTAAAGTATTAAAATATTCTGTACTTAAATGTATAAATAGTAACATAACTTATAATGTTCAAAATAATATTGAAATACTAACCCGCCAAGTTTTCGTGCAGTTTCAATAATATCTTTTTTAATCACAGGTCATGAAGTCAACAACATTGGGCAAATAAGGAAAGATGGACAAAATCAGTCACTGTGCAGTCATCCAGTATTTGGGAAAAAAGGAAAAAAAAAGGTAATTTATGAGGATACTATTACAACAGCATAGGAGGATGCCCCCGCATATTCCAGAGTCAAGAACTGGGCAGCAGAACTTAAAAGGCAAAGAGGGAGCCAGGAAGATGACCAAACACTGTGAAAAGTCTTTTATTCCAGAAGTTGTTGACAGTGTGCATGAACAGGTGATGAATGACAGTTCAGTATACTGCCAGCATCTTGCACATCTCATCTGAGCATATGTACCACATAAATAACAGAGGTTCTCACTATGAAAAAGGTGTCTTCATAATGGATCACAAAGTTGGTGATAACATAACAAAAACACACAAAAGTTGTCAAGTCAATTGCATCGTTTTCAAGATCCAGCAAATTTCCTTGCAAGGTTCATGACCATGGATGCAATGTGGATCCAACACTTTCAGACAGAGACAAAGGAATAGTCCAAACAGTAGCGACACTACTCTTCTCCCCTCTAAAGAAAACCAAGCTGATTGCTTCTGGTAGCAAGGCGATAGCAGCAGTTTTTTTGGGATACTGATGAATGTTGCTCGTGGATGACCTTCAGAAAGGCCAAACAGTTACAAGGGCATATTGCTCAGACCTTGTGAGGTATTTGTATGAAAACATCAAGGAAAACTTAGAAAAAGGTCTTGTTCCACAACATACCTGCTCCCAAGTCTGTCACTGCCGTGGCTACACCCAATGCTGCCATGAGTGCAACTTTGAAATCTTGGACCATCCCACACATTCCCAGATCTAGCACCATTGAACTATCATTTATTTCCTAATCTCTGTAAGAGATAGGGGAGATGGCAGAGATGGGGGAAACCCCTGGTGCCATCAGACAACTAACGCACTTTAAAACACACACTTTATTTCCTAATCTGAAAAATACCTAGCTGAATCCATATTCCCACCAAAAGTGACATCATTGCTGCAGTGGATGCATTCCTGGAGATCCGAGAGAAAACTTTCTTCACAAGTGAAATCAATGTATTGCAGTATTGGTGGCAAAACTGTATTGACTCCAAAGGGGGACTACATTTAAAAGTAACATGTTACCAAACTCCTCAAATAAACCCTCCCTACTCAGGCCACAAACTTTTCAAATGCACCTCCCAAAGCAAGATAAAATGCTGTGAAACAAAGTTGTTTTATAAAAACTTTTACACAAAAAAACAACTCTAGAGTAAATCACATTGCAAAACCATTATTTCACACAAACATCAATATATCACAATTTCAAGGCATTTCTAAAGCTAGACAGAAAAATAACACAAATAGCAAGCAATAAATGCAAGAAATATTTTGTAGCATAATTATAATATTGCCAGTGAAAACCAGTTAACCCAATGTCACTAACGGCTGCTGAGTGAACATTTCACATCCCTACGAGTAACTTAAAGAAGGGGACATAATGTCTATGCTTTTACTATGAAATGTAAAATCCTACTCCTTGATCTAGCCTATGGATCAAGGAATTCTAGAATACCTATAGAGACACCATAGGCAAAATTTTTGAGTTAAATTTTGGAAAATTTAGAAGACATGTATAAAAATGCTATCATTTTTATACCTTTAGCCCGCTTTTAAGAAGCATTTATTCCTCAAAGTGCCCTATACTTTTTCCGCAGCCTGTATAATTAAAGTAGTGTCACTTCATCGGAATTAGTTGTGTTTCACTTTCGTTTTCGCACGAGCAACCAGCACCGCCCCAGGGGATGCTGTCGTTGAAACATTATACCTCCGTTAAGTGTCCAGTCAATTAGTGATGTCAGGTCCTTCTCCCGGTAGCAGGCAGGCAGCGAACACGTAATAGCCCCAGGAACGACGAGGGGAGAACACAACTTTTGCCAGAGAAAGGTGCTTAAGCAGAACAACAGACACGATTTCTTACACAGTCGAATCCGATAAACACACCGATTGTAATTTCAAAATTCCATACGTAAAAGTGTACCGATTTATGTTCGATGACCGCAATAGTAAAAAAGAAACTGCCCTACACAAATATGAGATTTCCCTTCTACATATAACATATCATTTTTAGTAGTGTCAAATCCCAAAAGTTGACATTCCCCAAGTGTGCCCCACATGATTAACCCGTGAAATCAGAACAGGTCATGGGAAACTTACGTGAGAAGAGATTTGGAAGTCGCTGATTAGATTCAAGAGTTTACGGAGTTTGAAGAGATTTTCTAGAGCTGAGTGTAGTCAGCAGAGCCTTGAAGGGCCCCAGATAAAGAAAACCGAAGAAGATTGCAGATCTTGTCAATTGAGCAGATATCCCCAAAACCATACTTATGGTGCGAAGAGTAGAATCCAGAAGTGCTGAAGAAGAATGATAATTTGTGGGTAAGTTGACTAGCAATTTTTTAGAACAAACCAAACCCGACTACTCAAAGTTAATCCTACTCCCCTCCTTTAATTTATCCATACCCACTGACCTCTCTTCTCATAGACACATTCTGACAATTGTTTATCTACTTTTAGTAATTAGAATTTAACAGGTAATGAGACATAATGACCTAGTTGTCAAAAATACTAATTATAACTGTTAAGTTGACATATAACCTTATTCTAGCAGTAGAACAGTTGTATGGAATGACTGACTCCAGCCATTGTGAATACTTGTGAGAGTAATGGTGGAAGTGCCAACACGAAGAACACTGTAAAAATTGTAATACCAGTAGCAGCAAGATTATACCTGCTATTCAGTTAGTTTCCAAGAAATCAATTGCCAATTATGCTAAAACCTTGACCGGTTCTTTTGTAACTATTTGTATGATTAATATGTGTAATAAACCTTGTTTTGTTGATCATTTTGCCTAGTGACCTTTCTCTGCTACACATGACTCACTGAGTAGATCATTGATTTTGAACCATAGTTAAGCAGCGCTCAAAGATCCAATTACAAAGAAAGGTTTTTGAGTGAAATCACAACGCAATCTTCGATTCTGCAAGTTTGCTCTCAGTGTCAATCTGAGTGAGTCTTGAGGGCACAAGGTTTTTGTCCTAATCCAAACTACTGGACTATCATATGAAACCAAGGTTTTCTGGATACACATATTAGCGTGTGTTCTTACCAGCAGTTGTATAATTCACAGAGAGCTTCGACTGACAGCAAGATTGAACCAGCAGCACACGGGTAAGCGCACACACTATAACAGAAAGAGCCTGCGGAACACATGAATGTAAGTCTTACAGAATTGTTAGAAGTCATCGATATCAAAGATATGTGTACAATATAGCACTTGGAACAAAATTCCAGGTTCAGCATTTACAAAATTCTGGAGAAAACATTGGCCCAAAGTTGACAACACTAATGAAAATCCTGACTTACAAGAAGATAACGAAGAACATAGTTTATTAACTGATTTCAGAAGCTTGCCAAAGATTTATAGCATGATTTTCAGACATAAAACAGTGGATTCAACAATGTTTTCAACAAATTGGTAATCATTTACTGGAACATTAAATATTGGATGAGGCAAAAATCACACACACCATGACAGAAACAGAGGGATCGAATAAGAGACTAAATCAAATCCAGGGCCAAAATTTCTCATGCAGCCTCCAAAAATGCACTTCATATACATTTACATTATACTGAACAACAACTTGATTCAACAGCCATGTTTATGAAAAAATACTTGTTGGTTTTCCAATAATGTGTTAAGGTTATTGCAAATGGATTGGCTTGCATCCAAATCTCCAGATTCATTGTCGGCCTACACTAAAAAACTCACAAAGACTGTAAAGCAATTATTAATCAATCCAAACTAGATTATGAACAGGCTAAGAATAGAAAGATTGCTACTTGTCTTAGTGGTAGTCTCTTGCCAAGCTGTTGGCTGTAACTTTTTTCTGTAACTTTTTTCTCTTTAAAGCTGACTTACTAGGATCCTCCTTTTATTCTAAATCTTGTATTGACAACCTTGGAAAATCACCTTCTACCATTCCCAGCAAAATGCCTCCTGTGCACTCCCATCAAAAAGATATCAGAAGAATTTTGAACAATCTTGATGTGCCAATAAAGCATCAGGTCCTGATGGTATTTCTCCATTTGTTATCAAAACCTGTTCACCTAAAAACTTGCTCTCAAAGCCCATGTTAAAAAGGCTGACAAATCCCTCCCATCCAATTATTGTTCCGTTGCACTTATTCTACCCTTTCCCAAGTAATGAAAAAAATCACTGGCTGCCAACTCCTCAACTATCTTGAAACCTTCTATCTGATTAATGATTCACTTTTAGTAGATTTAAACTGGAATCTATCAGTTTAAATCTACAGTTGATATACTTTTGTTATCTATGGACAAATTCAACAGAAAAGTTTGGTGAAGCTCAAGCAGTTGCTCTTGACATTTATATGGCTCGTGATTGTGTTTGGCATAAAGGTCTTATAAACAAGCTCTTTTCTATAGATACTTCCATGGGCGCTGTTCTTCTGAATTGGCATCTGCAATTTCCCCCACTCTCTTCCAAACCAATCCGGAACTTGCTGAAACCAGTCAGCATCCATTATTGTCCAACTTCAAACAATAGGTTCTAATATTTTTTGTGTTTGGAATTTTCATTAAAAAAAAAAAAAAAAGCCATGACTAACCTAACTCTGTTATATCATGGTTTATATTTGAAAAAATTAAATTAAAATCACAAATTTTTTTATGCCAAAAATATTTGGCAGGTAGCCATAAACAAGTAGTACCAAGTAGTAGTGATCCTACTGAGCTAGACATGTATGCCTTTATGAGGTTTGTGTCCTAAGAAGAAATTATTGTATACAGTTTCACTGTTAAAACATTACCAATGGCTAGGACAGACAAAGAATGTAGGACTGGAAGAAACATTTTCACTTAATGAAGGCTATGAGAAAATGAAAGGGAGTTCAGCAACTCCTATATCTTCTTCATTCTTCCTAAATTCCTGCTGTGGTTGCATGTGGCTCGTATCTCAGTTGCATTGGGTAACTCACCTGCAAGATCAGTGCAGTCTTATACAACTTCTGGGTACAACTGTTGCCAAACATCCTTCATACAAGACATGGAGATTTAATTCCATGCTTCAGTGGTGTTAAAGACATCAGCCACACAGCAACCACAGTAAGGATCAAGAACATGAAGCACATGAACGGCAGCACAACAATGACTTTAGTATTAGGTAGCTCACCTAATACTAAACAAGATGGCAGTATTGGCAATATGATGCAGCTTACTAATGCAGCACTAGACAAAAAAAAATTTTTTTTAATTATTCATTTCTTTTGCCCATTCCTTCCAATTGTTTATCCATTCTTTAAATTCTCACTTCAACAATATTAGGTAGAAGTTTATTCCAATAATCAATTACTCTTTGATTGAATACAAATTTCTGTACACGTATTCTGAAACCATCTTTTTGCAATTTAAATTTATGTCCCCTTGTGTGTTTCATATGAGAAAGGGTAAAAAGGCCATGGATATTTAGTTTACTTAACCCTTTTAAAGCCTTATACTCTTCAATTAGGTTACTACACAGATGTCTAGTTTCCAATTTACAGAACCACAGTTTTTCTTGGTAAGAATATCTTTTTTTTCCCCCTCCAACTAATTGAATTTCTCTTCTCTGCACCCTTTCTTCTTTTTCAATTAAGCATTCTGCTTATTTGGTTTAGTACTGATCATCTTTCCATCTTCCTCTACTTCATTTGCCTATGATGCCCAGTTCTTTAATATTTTTGTCCACCTATCATTCTCCATCCTATCTGTACATTTTTCTCATCCCCCCCCCACTATTCACTCATAAATAGTTTGTATTTTACATTATTTCCTAATTTCCTCACTTTTAAGTTTATTTCTTAATGCATTTGAACTAAACAATGTCATTATTTTCCTTTTTGTTTTTATTTCTATAGTTTAATTTATTTGTTATACTTTTGCTGTTACCTCTTGTCTCAGCTGCATATGTTAATTATAGGTCTTACTTTTATATATTATTAAATGAAACTTTATAAACTTTATAAAGTTTACATATTATTATATATTTTAACTTCAGCATCCATGATTAATGTTTGGTTTGTTTCAATTTATACTATTCGAAATAAAATTATTTAACAATCCTGATATTCTTCTCTTTTAATGCTTGTCATTCTTCTTCAGTTATTACTAAACTATTTGGGCGCCTCCGTAGCCAGGTGGGAAGGAGCAGCAGTGCGTAGCACACGCTTCTTGATTAGACCGGGGTTCGAGCCCGTCACCACCAAATACGGAGGATGCGGAAAGGTCAGGGTATGACCACCGCATATCCCCGGAGTAATATGGCCTTAGTTGCTAATTCTCCAAAATAACAAATAACAAATATAACTAAACTATTTATCTTTTTTTCTAAATAGTTAAACTGCATGACTTGTTCTATCACTTTCTCCAATTCTAATTAACATCATGGGTCTTTTGCTTTCTTATTAATATTAAGGAGCATCCTTTGCAAATTATTTTTTGCTATTAGTTCCATATTGCAAATTATATTTAAATTTTTATTTCTTTATTTACTTCATTAAATAATTCATCCATATCAGGCAAAGAGAGCAGGGCTCAACTCACCTTGCTTCATTTAGTTATTTCTATTTCTTCATATTACCTTGATCTGTTTTTGATTATGTGCTCATTGTCTGTATGTATAACTCTAATTACTAACTGTTGAACTTTAGAGAACCTTTTCAATTTTTTTCCCACCATTATCAATATATCTATGTCCTACCTAAAATAAGGCTTCCAAACCTGTATGCAGTATTCCATATATGACCTAACAATCGCTTTATAAAATAAGATAATCACCTCTGTCTCTGCTCGCAAAGTTCTGTGTATAACATGACAGAACCCTATTGGCCATTTTAGCAACCTGTTTGTATTGATCTGTGATATTAATGTCACATTGTATACAATTACATCTACGTATTTTTCCTTAACTTGTCAGCTGATACGGATAAAAAAAGGGAAAAAATTCCTCTCAGTTTGGTGCTATTTCATGTGATTTGGGCACTGTATGGCTCCCAATGGGTTCAGGAGAGAGAGAGAGAGAGAGAGAGAGAGAGAGAGAGAGAGAGAGAGAGAGAGAGAGAGAGAGAAAAGCTCAAAAAAGGTTATGGGAGAGGAAAGAAGAAGTGCTTCTCATGAATTTGTCTCTTCTCACAAAGTTCCTGTGTAACATGACAGAACCCTGCCATTTAAGCAACCTGTTTGTATTGCTCAGCGATATTAATGTCACATTGTATACAATTACATCTAAGTATTTTTCCTTAACTTGTCAGTTGATAAGGGGAAAAAAAAGGAAAAAATCTCTCAGTTTGGTGCTAAGGAGAGAGAGAGAGAGAGAGAGAGAGAGAGAGAGAGAGAGAGAGAGAGAGAGAGAGATCGCTCAAAAAAGGTTATGGGAGAGGAAAGAAGATGTGCTTCTCATGAATTTGTCTAATAAATAAGTTTCATTCTTTCCAGAATCTCACAACCAAGTGGCAGTGAGCAATGTTTTCTGTGATCATGGGTAAAGATATTCAGTTGTTATTGTAGCTATTCCTTGCTAAAGATAAATTCTGGATGAGTCTTCTGCATATGCATTGATATTGAAAAAAGGAAAGGAACAGTCTGGTACCTAGAAAAACCACAGAAAGCAAGGGACAAATCAAATTGATGGAAAAATCATTTAAATAAAACAATAATATGCGTTATACTTAAAATAGTAAATACATAATATACAGCTACAAGGACAATCAATAAACTTATTATCAACTCAGTTTGGATACTACATAATATGTAGTATCCAAATATAGGTAATATGGTACTTTACTGCAAATATGGTACTTTGCAGTAACTTTATAAGTTTGTTTAATACTTGATAAGCACAATTATAACTAATTTGATACCATAACTAACTGGCACCAATAATCTTGGTGCCAATTGGCACAAACAATCTTGATGCCAAGAAAGCTCCAGCTGGAGCTTTCTTCTCTACTAATGCTGTCGCTTCCCCAGAGTTCAGTTCTTTCTCCTACTCTTTTCTTCTTGTACATTAATGACCTTCTCCCACTGACTGTAAATCCTATGCACAGTTTTGCTGATGTTAGAGCACAACATTCCACCTTCCAATTTGAAACCTTGTCCTGAGCAAATAGCTTCAACTTCTAAAATATCCTCCAATTACTTAATTGTCAATCTCCAGTGGGGCAAAGAAAACTCAGTTAACTTTAAACCTTCTAAAACTTAGTCCATGTCTTCTTGTAAATCTTCAAACCTTTGCTGGTCTTCAATGATACTCAGATTTCTAAACAAAATCACATATCTCTACTAGGATTTACTCTAACTTGAAATCTCTCTTCTCATAAGCATATCGCAAATACTGTTTCCTCTGCATCTAAAAACCAGTTCTATTTTTTTACTATCGGCATTACTTTTCTTTTAAACACTACTTACTCTATACAAATCTCAAATCTGCTCTACCATAGAATATTGTTCCTACATCTAGGGTGGTGCCCCCAAAACCTCTCTCAAGTTTATAGACTCCTCACTGGAGTCTATAAACTTGAGTCTATAAACTTAATTAATCTGACTGTCCAAAAGGGGACAGTCAGATTAATTAATGACTCATCTCTTATAAATTCTCTCCACTCTCTGTCTCACAGAAGTTCAGTTTCTGCTTCAATCCTTATCTACTTCTGGTTGCTGGAACAACCTTTCATGATTATTCACAAAAATTACAACCACAAAAATTCAAGTCTAATGTCAATAAACTTCTGTCTTCTGCCTTTAGCGTTTGGTATTTTTCATTTAAAAAAAATGGATGAAAATATATTCTTTGAATGTGTAACATAACAGTTTAGTTTTGCTACAAAAAATTTACAAAATAGGCAATTCAATTTTCACCCAAAAAATTAAAAATAAAATTTGCTATTCAACTCGTGGAATTGTAGGATACCAATCATGGAAAAAAAAAGTTTGTTATGGATGGCAATGTGTTTTCTGTGAAAAGAATGTTCCATGCAGAAACAAATTCCAAATTGACAAAAATATATGAAAACAAAATCATTGGCCAAAAGAAAGGAAAAATCTACTCATCAGTCACTTTTCATCACACTGTGTGATGAAAAACAGCAATAACCCTTACAACAAGTTAAGCAAATACAGACAAAACTACCTTAAGGAATATAGGCGCCTCCGTAGCCAGGTGGGCAGGAGCAGCAGTGTGTAGCACACTCTTCTTGATTAGACCGGGGTTCGAGCCCATGACCACCAAATATGGAGGATGCGGAAAGGTCAGGAAATGACCACCGCATATCCCCGGAGCAATATGGCCTTAGTTGCTAATGCTCCTAAAAACCAAATAAACAAACAAACAAACCTTAAGGAATAATTATAGATGATATTATTCATGAAATTCATCGGAATATTGGAGAAAACTTCCTCTGGATGTCCACTGATGAAATGGCAGATCTTGCGATTATTATATTGCACATTTATGTGAGAGAGAGAGAGAGCGAGAGAGAGAGAGGGGGGGGCATTCTAGTACACATCTGTTTGCTTCTCAAAAATATAAATTACTCAAAATTTCAAGATAGATTTGTGGATGATGCTTTGCAGTTATTATGGTCAAGGCGAGAATTGACCTATTGCAAAGAAGTTGATACTGGTTCAAGAGTAGCCTGTGCAGCCGCAGCTATTTTGCAGCTCCTGGAGAAGAGAAGTTTTTTCTGATTTATTTTCTGTTTTCTTAGCTTAAATTGGCATATTTACTTATTTTCTAGAGTAGTTTTATATTCCTAGTTACGATACTTAGTTTAAAGTTTAACTTGATAGAGATTTTGTGGGTATTACTTAGTATCGGTAACGGTATCAAATCTACGTGTTACAAATTGCAGCTCCGTTGAACGAGAGGTTTTTAACCGTATTTAGCCTATTTATTAACCAATTGTTATATCAAATTATTATCTATAAGTAGCTATAGACCTAGTCAGGATCCTTAGTTTATTCTAAATTGAGACAGCGAGATTTGGAAGTTAATCAATACTTAAGAGTCCGTAGAAGTACCGTTCGTAATTACCGGCATTGTAACACGATACAGCACATCCGGAATTCGATAGCATTAGCTTTGTATAGTACAGGGCATAATATAATATTGTCAATTAATCAGAAAATCTATTAATCTTGTTAAACTTCATTGTCAATTAAATTGTACTTTTAACTATATATATATAACGACTTAGAGTACAAACGTACCAAATAATTAATACATAACTTGATACAGAAGTTATATAAAGGGAACTCGTAGATAACACTCAATACTGAAAAATAAATATAGCGTTATAACTGTGTTAGGATACAAGTTTAAGGTTTTAATTTTGTTCTGAAATTGTAATTTTATTGACATTAAATCGAAATCATGACTCAGACCAGAGCAGCAAAGCAAAAGGATCAAGCTAATGGGAGTGCTGTGGCTCAGGGGAGAACTGAGGGGGGCAGTTGCCCTCTGAATCACAGCCTTTTAAGATGCACTGTTTGCTTGATGTTTGCAGAGCAATCGGGTATGGGACATGATACTGCCATGGGGGATGTCTTTGTGTGTGCACGATGCAAGGAGTGCAAGGAAATTAGGCGACAACTCAGCGTTGTTATGGGCCTATATGAGACCTTGAAGGACAGGGTGGATGCCCTCAAAGGAAATAAATTGAGGGGCCCATCTAGCCCTCAGCTGCCCACATCAATGCCAGAGCTTGCACTTGGTCACACAGAGGCAGCCCCCAAGGCAGAATGCACTGGTCCCACAGGAACTGGTAGTTGTTCGTGACTCTATTGTCAGGAAAACGGGGAACATGCTTTGTAAAAAGGATAGGTGGAACAGGACCAGGATATGTCTGCCAGGGGCAAAGGTTGATGACGTTGTAGAGCGGATATCATCTTTTAAGGGCACAAAAGGTGATATAGTTGTACACATTGGCACTAATGATATTAAGAGTAGAAGACCAGCGGAATTACTTAACAAGTACAGGTCACTGTTGAAAAAAAGCCATGAAGTAGGGTTGAATTTGAAAGTGTCTGCAATTTTGCCCAGACACAATAGGAGGGAGTATATGATGAGAGCCTTGTCGATCAATTCGGCCCTGGAAAGATTGTGCAAGGCTCAATGGGTAGAATTTTTTTCAGCCTGGACTGTACTTGTTAACAGGAGAGATTGCTTCTACAGGGATGGGTTACACTTAAATAGAAAGGGTGCGAGAATATTTGCTGATGCTATCGACGCAGTGTTAGGTGGGTCGGAAAACTGCTAGCTTGGGGGGAGACAAAGACTAATAGATTAACAGTAGCTACTGGCAGAGGTGAAAGAGATTCTTGCACTGCTTCTATTGGAATGAGCAGAAGCCTGAAAAACAAGATGCAGGATATTTCAGAGACTGCTGGAAGTCATTGTGGTACAAGTAAACACATGGGTTGTGTTAGGGTAGCTAAGAATAGAAACAGGTGCATGTATACTTGCGTGTACACCAATGCTAGGAGTTTAGTAAATAAATTTGATGAATTTGAGGTATTGCTCAAAACATCAAAGGCAGATATTGTTGGGATATCAGAGACGTGGTGTCACACAGATATAAAGAATACAGAAATGGAATTTGGGGAGTACAACGTCTACAGAAAGGATAGACAGGATAGGAAGGGAGGAGGGGTTATGCTATTAGTTAAAAAACAGATAAAATCCAAGGAAGTGAAACCAGTCGACATCGATGGACAGGGAAGTGTCGAGTCAGTTTGGTGTGACATAAGCACAGGTAAATCAAAATTGAGAGTAGGAGTGTGCTATAGGCCTAATGACTCTGATGAGTATAATAAGATACGGTACAGGGAAATAAAATGGGCCAGTAAATCAGAGAGTCTTATAATGGGGGATTATTATTTCACAGATATTGAATGGAATTTGTGGGTTGGTCACTCGCACACTAGCAAGGCTTTTGTGGATTTATTGGATGATTGTTTTCTACACCAGCATGTTCAGGAGGCGACTAGAGGGAGTAATACTCTTGATCTGATTATCAGTAGTGATTCTTCATGCATTAAGAATCTGCAGATAAAGGAACCACTAGGTAGCAGTGATCACAGTGTGCTGAAGTGGGATTTACTCAAGGAGGTAACTACCATCAGAGGTAAAGGGAAGGGTTTTTGCTTTCGTAAAGGCGACTATGATGGTCTGAGACAGTATTTAAATTCTATACAGTGGGACCAACTGATGATGTTACCAATAGCAAATTCCAAATGGGAAGCATTCAAGGAACTAATCTTGGAAGCTACCAGGCTTTACATACCAACCAAGAAATATTGTTCAAGGTTCAGGCCTAAATGGTTGTCAGATAAACTAATGAGACATATGGCAGAGAAGAAAAATGCATGGGATACATAAAAATTAATGGGTGACATGGAAGCCTATGAAACATATAATTTGGTCTGTAACCAAGTCACAAAAGAGATTAGGCAGGCAAAGGCAGATTATGAGAAATCCTTGGCAAAGGATGCAAAGAAAAACAGAAAAGAGTTCTTTATCTATTTAAACTCAAGAAGGAAAGGTATGAATCAGATTGGTTCACTGGATGTTGATGGTTCAACAGTTGAGGAGCCTGCTCAGGTGGCTAACAATCTAAACGAGTATTTTGCATCTACATTCACACATGAGGAGTTATTCAGGAAGGGGAATGTCGTAGGTGAAGTAAACATTGGCAGTGATCTAGATGATTTTCTAATAACTGAGAGGAAAGTGGAGGAGAAACTGTTGAGGATAAACATAAAAAAGGCACCCGGGGTGGATGGGATCTATCCAGTTATATTAAAGGAGCCAGCAAAGGAAGTAAGCAAACCCTAGCCATAATTATGAGAGCTTCTTTGGACTCAAGGGAGGTACCCATAGACTGGAGATGTGCAAATGTAACCCCAATTCACAAAGGAGGATCAAAGGCTGACACAAGTAATTATAGACCTGTTAGTTTAACTTCTGTTCCAGGTAAATTAATGGAGGCACTGGTTAAAGAAGCACTGCAGGATCATCTAGACAAGAATTCAGTTATAGCTCAGACACAGCATGGTTTTGTTAAGGGCAGGTCTTGTCTGACCAATTTGATTGGATACTATGATGTAGTCACAAAAGAACTGGATGCAGGGAATAACTTTGATATTATATATTTGGATCTTAGATAGGCTTTTGATACTGTTGCGCGTGGAAGACTGCTGCACAAATTGGAGCAGTGTGGCATTGGAGGCAAATTGCTGCTATGGATAAAGGGATGGTTGAGTGGCAGAAGACAGAGAGTGGTAATCAATGGACATTGCTCAACGTGGACTAATGTTATTAGTGGAGTTCCTCATGGTTCAGTGTTGGGTCCATTGTTGTTTTCTGTATTTATAAATGATATTGATGATGGTATATCAAGCTTAATGTCCAAGTTTGCAGATGATACAAAGGTTGGCAGGGTTGTTAAGGACACTACTGATGCTATGCTGCTGCAACAGGATCTGGAAAAGTTGAGCAGATGGGCTGAGAGGTGGCAAATGAAGTTTAACATTGACAAATGTAAAGTACTACATATGGGAAACAGTAACCCCAGATCAACATATCAACTCTGTGGTACTACGCTGACAGTGGTAGAGAATGAAAAGGAGCTGGGGGTAATTGTGCAGGCAGATATGAAGTACTCTGAGCAGTGCAGACAAGCTGCAAGAGTAGCTCATGGTGTCTTGTCAATGATATACAGGAATTTTTCTAGCAGGGATAGAGATGTGATTATTCCATTGTATAAGTCATTGGTCAGGCCACAACTTGAGTACTATATACAGGTCTGGAGGCCTCATTTCAAGAAGGATGTAGAGCTGCTGGAACGAGTACAGAGAAGGGCAACAAGATTAGTGAATGGAACAAAGGGTTGCTCTTACGAAGAAAGGCTTAAGTTTTGCAAATTACAGAGTCTGGAGACTAGGCACTGGCGAGGTGATCTGATAGAGGTGTATAAGGCTTTGAATGGCTTGAGCATGCTCAATGCCGATGGGATTCTTCCTCTTGTTCAGAATAATCACCTGAGAGGGAATAAATTCAAATTGAGGAAGGACGGATGTCGGATAGATGTGCGGAAATTTGCCTTTAGCCAGCGGGCAGTTGGTTTGTGGAATAGACTTCCATCACTTGTTGTTGAAGTTGATAGCCTAAACAAATTTAAGGCTCAGCTGGACAGGTATTTCGAACGAACGGAGGGGTGAAATGGGAGTAGTGGTTGTGTTTTTTTTTTTTTTTTTTTGGCTGATGCTGAATAAGCTTGCTTTCTTGCATCATATGCCTCTACTAATGCTAAGTCTGCATTTCTGTTAGTGACACTGTTCCACATATGATAAAAGCAGCTTCTGCATTGCATGCTTTCTATCCGAACCTAATCCATATTACTGGCTTAGACCATGACTTTTATAGGCTAGAGAAACAATTTAGGATAATTTTGGCAAAGTTAATAAAGTTATTTCTTGTATAAAAACAGATTTTTGTAAAAGCCCTTGTGCAATGGCTATTTACAGAGATAAAACCTGGCCTAGCTCTTCCTTAGAGCCTATTTTGACAAGCTGGGGAACATGGTCATGTGCAGCATATTTTTATGACAAAAACTTTGATTCTATATAAAAAAAAAAAAAAAAAAAAGTTGTCCATGATTTGGATACTGCAGATATTGGTCATATAAAGTTCGATTAGAAATTTCATTCACACCTGGAGACAGAGAGAAAGGAGAAAAAATAAGAAATAAATCTGATAATGTTTTTACAAAGGAACTCTGGATTTCATAATTTAAAGAAAAATATGACTTTGTTAATCAAAATGAACAGAAACTTCCATTTCAAGTAGAGGCTTAGAAGGCTCACATTTTTATGTTTAGCCTGGCCACTTGAATTCATGGAAAGATCATCATCTGCTTTTAAAACGATTTTGGATGATAACCATCACACACTTACAAATGAAAAATATATTGTTATTGCAACAAAGGTTATTCTACATAGAATGATACTTATTCTAAAACTTTTCACAGCTTGTTACTATTAAATCCTGAATATAAAGAAACTGTAACTCGATTAATAAATAAGCATATTATAATAAAGGAAATAAATTAAAGGCTTTGAATGGATTGAGCAAGCTCACTACTAATGGCATTCTTCCTCTTGCTCAAACTACACATGAGGTATAGTAAATTCAAATTCAAATTGAGGTATGGTGGTTGCAGGATATACAAGTGGAAGTCTGCCTTCAGCAAAAGGGTAGCTGATTGTTGGAACAAAGTTCCATCTGTTGTTGTGGAAGAAGTAGATAAGGTACTAGAGATGATAGACAGGTGATTGCAGAAAGTTTTTTTTGTTGCTGTTGTTGTTGTTGATTCTTTTTAAGTTGCTTTCTTGCCACTACTAATACTAAATGTAAAATGTTCCTGCATATAATAGCACTTTGGTGCATATTTTGTATATTTTATTGCATATTATCTAATGTCTAATAATGATTATTATACAGGACACTATGGCAGTTTGGAGGTTACTAGTATGCACTGGAGAAAGATAAAGGCAATTCACTATAATGTAAGAGTTAAGAAATAAAAATAATAAAAGCTGGACGAAAAATGAAAACCATTCTCAGATGTTACACTGCAATGACAAAGTTAACAAACTACAGATCAAAACTACTATTTCTTTCCTTTTATTATACTTATCAATAAATACATGATTTCAGAATATACATGAAAATAAGTTAAACTTAGGATGTTTTCAATTCATTGTTTTAAATTTGTTGGCACTCGCTTGCATTGAAGTGTAAGAGAAAGGTATTTTTTATGAATAAATAATACTAGAGCCAAGTGTTGTTAAACCACAACCCCCGCTTGATAGCAGTGGCTGAGGGGAAAATAATTTTCTTAGCATCAGCTGCTCCACTGAATTTACAAAAGATTATCACTTAGTATGGTTTTACACTGTAAAAAGCATTTTGGTAATAAGTGCTTATGGAATATTTAGCAATGAATCTACAAAATGACAAAACAGAAGACTGGACAAATTGTTAGAGAGAAAGGATAGGGTAATATAGTTTTTTTGTTTTTTTTTAGCTGATGAGCTTACTTCCATGATTTGCCACTACTAATACTATTGAATATTTGTCAGAATGGGTGCAGAGAACGAGACTGGAAGAAAAGGGGACTCTTACCAAGAAAGGCTTCAGTAATATAAAGTGTTGCATCTGGTGAATAGGCACCTGCATGGACATCTGACTGAGGTATTTAAAGCTTTGAATGGATGGGCAAGCTCAATGCTGATGGCATTCTTTCTCATGCTCAGATTGCAGACACAAGTGGGCATAAAATCAAATTGATGAAAGACAGTTGCAGGACAGACAAGCAAAAATATGCCTTCAGTCAGTGGGTGCCTGACTGTTGAAACAAATTTCCATTTGGTGTTGTAGAAGTGGATAGCTTGAATAAATAAGCAAGAACAAAGTGTTAAATGGTATGTTATTCCTATGCTGATGCTGTATCAGTTGCTTTCTTGCATCCTCTGCCACTGCTAATACACTGTAGACCCGACCGTAACAGAGCTCAATATAAAATAGACTCGTTTATCATAGCTCAATTACTCACTTATTATAGCTCAATTACTCGCTTATATAGCTCAATATAAAATGGACTCACTCAAAGGTTGCACCCCAATTCCATCACCCTCTCTTTTTCACATGCTTCAAATTTAATCACTTTGCAATTTGTTCCAGTGCATTTACCAGTTCAGTAAACGTTATAGTTCCTGATTTTTTGCAGACCTCATGGAGCAATTAGCACAACTATCTAATGCCTAAGAGTAAACTTTATAATACCACTTAATTTCTTTTGTTGTTTCAGTTTTGTCTTAATGCTTTGTTTACCTTATATTAGGCAAATACAGCTTAGGTTGGAGGCATCCGGGACTAATTTACAAAGATGATCAAATAATAATGCTCTTTATTTAGTAATAGTAACAGCCAAAAAGTGCAAGGAGACCAGAGGCTTCTGCTGCACTAGATCGGGGTGGGGGGGGTGAAGGTGTAGATAATAAAATACAAATTATTTGCTTCCCTCCCCACACAGACAACTACCCAGATGACCTCTGAATTTATTCAACTGTCAGCCTCAATACCCGTGAAGGCAACCAGTTCCAGTGGGCAAAGAATTGCTAGCTAAAAGAAAACTTCCTACAATCTAATCTAAACCTCTTCCCCTGTAATTTGAATTTATGCCCATGAGTTCTTGACTTCTCTAATACAATCAAAATTCAATCTTCATTCATTTTACTAACTCCTCTCAGAGCTTTATAACCTCAATCAAGTCACCTGTGAGGTGCTGGTTGCCAAGCTCTGTAGCCTACATATTCAGAGTCTTTCCTCATATGGCCGTCCATTTTCTTATCTCACCATGCGAGTTGCCCAGCCTTTGAACCCTTTCAAGAAGCCCAATCTCTTTTTTCAGATGAAGTCTCCATATGCGAACACAGTATTCCAAATGTGGTCTTAAAATTGCCTTATACAGTGGGACTATGATGTCCATACCTCTACAGGATAATGTCCGATAAATTGTAGATAGAACACCATTTCCTGGCTGCCTGTTTACACTGCTCAGAAGTTTTCTGATCAGTGACACTATAGAGCATTAGCTTTTAAGGGCATAAATGGTGATATTATTGTACATATTGGTACTAATGATATTAAGAGTAGAAAATCTGAAGACTTACATACCAAGTACAGGGAATTGTTGGGGTAAGGATTAAATTTGAAAGTATCAGCAATTCTGCCCAGCAACAACAGGAGGAAGCACATGTGAAAACCTCAAACAGTTCAACACTGAAGAGACTGTGCAAAGCCCACATAGTAGAATTTTTCACAACGTGGCTTTAGCATTAGCATTAGTAGAGGCATATGATGCAAGAAAGCAAGCTTATTCAGCATCAGCCAAAAAAAAAAAAAAAAAAACCACTCCCATTTCACCCCTCCGTTCGTTCGAAATACCCGTCCAGTTGAGCTTTAAATTTGTTTAGGCTATCAACTTCAACAACAAGTGATGGAAGTCGGTTCCACCAACCAACCACCCGCTGGCCAGAGGCAAATTTCCGCACATCTATCCGACATCCGTCCTTCCTCAATTTGAATTTATGCCCTCTGAGGTGATTATTCTGAGCAAGATGAAGAATCCCATTGGCACTGAGCATGCTCAAACCATTCAAAGCCTTATACACCTCTATCAGATCACCTCGCCGGTGCCTAGTCTCCAGACTCTGTAATTTGCAAAACTTAAGCCTTTCTTTGTAAGAGCAACCCTTTGTTCCATTTACTAATCTTGTTGCCCTTCTCTGTACCCGTTCCAGCAGCTCTACATCCTTCTTGAAATGAGGCCTCCAGACCTGTATACAGTACTCAAGATGTGGCCTAACCATTGCCTTATACAAGGGAATAATCACCTCCTTATCCCTGCTAGAAAAATTCCTGTATATCATTGACAAGACACCATGAGCTACTCTTGCAGCTCGTCTGCACTGCTCAGAGAACTTCATATCTGCCTGCACAATTACCCCCAGGTCCTTTTCATTCTCCACCACTGTCAGTGTAGTACCGCAGAGTTGATACGTTGCTCTGGGGTTACTGTTTCCCATATGTAGTACTTTACATTTTACTCAATGTTAAACTTCATTTGCCACCTCTCAGCCCATCTGTTCAACCTTTCCAGATCCTGTTGCAGCAGCATAGCGTCAGTAGTGTCCTTAACGACCCTGCCAACCTTTGTATCATCTGCAAACTTGGACATTAAACTTGATATCAAATCATCAATATCATTCATAAACACCGAAAACAACAACGGACCCAACACTGAACCTTGAGGAACTCCACTAATAACATTAGTCCACGTTGAGCAGTGTCCAATGATTACCACTCTCTGTCTTCTGCCACTCAACCATCCCCTTATCCATAGCAGCAATTTGCCTCCAATGCCACACTGCTCCAATTTGTGCAGCAGTCTTCCATGTGCAACAGTATCGAAAGCCTTTCTAAGATCCAAATATATAATATTAAAGTTATTTCCTGCATCCAGTTCTTTTGTGACTACATCATAGTATCCAATCAAATTGGTCAGGCAAGACCTGCCCTTAACAAAACTATGCTGCGTCTGAGCTATAACGGAATTCTTGTCTAGATGATCCTGCAGTGCTTCTTTAACCAGTGCCTCCATTAATTTACCTGGAACAGAAGTTAAACTAACAGGTCTATAATTACTTGTGTCAGCCTTTGACCCAGCAATTTGCCTCCAATGCCACACTGCTCCAATTTGTGCAGCAGTCTTCCATGTGCAAGAGTATCGAAAGCCTTTCTAAGATCCAAATATATAATATCAAAGTTATTTCCTGCATCCAGTTCTTTTGTGACTACATCATAGTATCCAATCAAATTGGTCAGGCAAGACCTGCCCTTAACAAAACCATGCTGCGTCTGAGCTATAACGGAATTCTTGTCTAGATGATCCTGCAGTGCTTCTTTAACCAGTGCCTCCATTAATTTACCTGGAACAGAAGTTAAACTAACAGGTCTATAATTACTTGTGTCAGCCTTTGATCTTCCTTTGTGAATTGGGGTTACATTTGCATATCTCCAGTCTATGGGTACCTCCCCTGAGTCCAAAGAAGCTCTCATAATTATGGCTTGGGGTTTGCATACTTCCTTTGCTGCCTCCTTTAATATAACTGGATAGATCCCATCCACCCCAGGTGCCTTTTTTATGTTTATCCTCAACAATCTCTCCTCCACTTTCCTCTCAGTTATTACAAAATCATCCAGCTCCCTGCCAATGTTTATTTTACCTACATCATTCTCCTTCCTGAATAACTCCTCATGCGTGAATGTAGATGCAAAATACTCGTTTAGATTGTTAGCCACCTGAGCAGGATCCTCAACTGTTGAACCATCAATACCCAGTGGACCAATCTGATTCATCCCTTTCCTTCTCAAGTTCAAGTATGTAAAGAACTCTTTTCTGTTTTTCTTTGCATCCTTTGCCAAGGATTTTTCGTAGTCTGCCTTTGCCTGCCTAATCTCCTTTGTGACTTGGTTACAGACCAACTTATATCTATCATAGGCTTCCATGTCACCCATTAATTTGTATGTATCCCATGCATTTTTCTTCTCTGCCACATGTCTCATTAGTTCATCTGACAACCATTTAGGCCTAAACCTTGAACAATATTTCTTAGTTGGTATGTAAAGCCTGGTAGCCTCCAAGATTAGTTCCTTGAATGCTTCCCATTTTGAGTTTGCTGTTGGTAACATCATCAGTTGGTCCCACTGTACAGAATTTAAATACTGTCTCAGACCATCATAGTCTCCTTTACGAAAACAAAAACCCTTCCCTTTACCTCTGATGGTAGTTACCTCCTTGAGTAAATCCCACTTCAACACACTGTGATCACTGCCACCTAGTGGTTCATTTATCTGCAGGTTCTTAATGCATGAAGAATCACTACTGATAATCAGATCAAGAGTATTGCTCCCTCTTGTTGCCTCACGAACATGCTGATGTAGAAAACAATCATCCAATAAATCCACAAAAGCCTTGCTAGTGTGCGAGTGACCAACCCACAAATTCCAGTCAATATCTGGAAAATTAAAATCCCCCATTATAAGACTCTCTGATCTACTGGCCCACTTTATTTCCCTGTACAATATCTTATTATACTCATCAGAGTCATTAGGCCTATAGCACACTCCTACTCTCAATTTTGATTTCCCTATGCTCATGTCACACCAAACTGACTCGACACTGCCCTGTCCATCGATGTCGACTGGCTTCACTTCGTTGGACTTTATGTGTTTCTTAATTAATAGCATAACCCCTCCTCCCCTCCTGTCCTGTCTATCCTTTCTATACACATTGTATTCCCCAAATTCCAGTTCCGCATTACTTATATCTGTGTGACACCACGTCTCTGATATCCCAACAATATCTGCCTTTGATGTTTTGAGCAATACCTCAAATTCATCAAATTTATTTACCAAACTCCTAGCATTGGTGTACACGCAGGTATACATGCACCTGTTTCTATTCTTAGCTACCCTAGCTTGTGCTTGTTAACTGATGAAACTGGTTTTGAAAGAATAAGATACACTTAAACAGGAGTGCAAGAATATTTGCTGATGCTGTCAATCCAGTGTTAGGTGGGTGGTCAGAAAACTGATAGCTTGGGGCAAATACAGAGAGTAACAGATTAACTAGAATAAGAGGCAGAGGTAAAAGTGATTCTTGCACTGCTTCTATTGGAACATACAGCAGCCTGTAAAGCAAGATAGGAATTTCAAGAACTGCTGTGGTTTTTCATGGAACAAATAAATACATGGGCTGAGTTAAGGTAACTGAGAGTAAGAATGGGTGCATGTATGCTTACATGTATTCTAATGCTAGGAGCATAGTAAATATATTTGCTGAATCTGATGTACTGATTAACTCATCAAATGCAGACACTGCAGAGACATTGGAGACATGTTGTCACTTAGACATAAGGAATGCTGATTGAATATAGGAAGCACAATGTATACAGAAAGAAAAGACAGTACAAGACAAGAGGAGGGGAGAGTTATACTTTAATTAAGAAGCATATTAATTCTAAGGCAGTGCATCCAGTCAACATGGGTGTTCAGTGCAATGTTCAGTCAGTTCGATATGAACTAAGCACTGGAAAACAAAAATGAAAGTAGAAGTGTGGGAAGGCCTCTCCATAATTGATGCCGCCAACTCTGACCAATTACAACTATAAAATTGAAATAAAATAAATAAGAAAAATCGACTGTAAAGTATAGATTAAAATTGTTAAACCCGTATTATAGGGAGGAAGAAATCAAGCGGATCACGGCCGACCTTATGAGATGTGGATACCCACAGGAAATGACTGAAGGTTGTTGTGGACATGGTACTGGGAGGGAGGAGGGGGGGGGGTATCTGGCTCCACCATGTACATTCCCTACTATCCGGGTATGTCACAGCCAATAACCCGCATTTTACAGTCGCCAATTACATTGTGTGCAGCTTCCGGGTCGGAAGTTGCACATGGTGATGGCGGCGGTTAAAGACCCTGTTGTGGGAGTTGATAAGTCTATAAAATTCAGTGCCCGGATTGTGGGGGATATTACGTAGGTGAGACTAAGCGCAGATTACGCAATAGACTGGGGGAGCTTGTTTGTTATTTGGTTTTTAGGAGCATTAGCAACTAAGGCCATATTGCTCCGGGAATATGCGGTGGTCATTCCCTGACCTTTCCGCATCCTCCGTATTTGGTGGTAACGGGCTCGAACCCCAGTCTAATCAAGAAGCGTGTGCTACGCACTGCTGCTCCTTCCCACCTGGCTACGGAGGCGCCTCTGAGGGAGCACAGTAGGGCACTTAGGTTGGCTAATGTCTCGGGGTCGGCCGTGGCGGAACATGCCTGGAAAACCAGGCATGGCATAACAGCCGAAGGAGCTGTAATTACAGATAAGGTAGATGGTTTCTGGAACCGGAAGTGGCTGGAGAGCCTAAGGATTTGTTCCTTTGGGTGATCTTAGCTTGAATAGGGATAAGGGTTGTAAGATTAATGTAATGTTATCCTGGATAGGGATGAAAGTTTTAAGGTCGTACAACCCCGTGCCACTTCTGGTGCTAACATATGGGAAACGGAGTATGCGCAGGTAACAAGTACATTCTGGGTCTGCTGGGAAAGCTTAGTGCTGTATGATGAATTGTTGATGCAGCACTACTTATGATGAGGAAGGCAGCAGATGCTGCCGAAAGCTTCAGTTTTATAGTAGTACGAGTTTAACGATTTTAATCTATACTTTACAGACGATTTTACTTATTTATTTTATTTTTAATTTTATTTCATTTATTTTTATAGTTATAATTGGTCAGAGTTGGCAGCATCAATTATGGATAGATTTCCTGACAACATAGGCATTTTTAGTGTGTAAAGGCCTAATTGACTGCGATTTGTATAAAAACAACTATACAAAGAAATAGACTGGGCCAGTACATCAGAATATCTCATAATGTGGGAACCTTACAGATATTGATTGGAACTTGTGTATTGACCAGTCACACAACAGCAAAACTTTTGTGAATTTACTAAATAAGTGTTTTCTACAGCAGTACATAAGATGCAAAGAAAAACAGCGAAGAGTTCTTTACTTATGTAAACTCTAGAAGGAATGGGGTGAATTAGATTAGTCCACTTGATATCGATGGTCCAACAATTGATGATCCTGCTCATGTACCTAGCAAACTGAATGAGTATTTTCCATCTACATTTACACACGAGGAGTTATTCAGGGAGGGGAATGCCAGAGGTGAATTAAAGTCTGGCAGTCAGCGAGATGGTTCCATAATTATTGAGAGCAGTGGAGCAACAACTGTTGAAGATAAACATAAGAAAGGCACTGTGGGGCGGGGGGGGGGATCTATCCAGTTATATTAAAGGAGGCAACAAAGAAAGTACGCAAACCCTTAGTCATAATTATGAGAGTTTCATTGGATTCAGGGAAGGTACTCATGGACTGGAGATGTGCAAATGTGACCCAAATTCAAAAAGGGTGAACAAGTAATTACAGACCTGTTAGTTTAACTTCTGATCCAGAGAAATTAATGGTTACAATGGTCAAAGAAGCACTGCGGGATCATCTAGACAAGACTTCAGTTATAGTTCAGGCACAGCATGGGTTTGTTAAAGGGAAGTCTTGTCTAATAAATTTGAATGGTTATTATGATGTGGTCACAAAGGAATTGGATGCAAAGATAATTTTGATATCATATACTTGGATCTTAGGAAGGCTATTGATACTGTTGCACATGGAAGACTGCTGTACAAATTGAAGCAGTGTGGCATTGGGGCAAATTGCTGCTATGGATAAAGGATCGGCTGAGTGGGAGAACACAGAGCGGTAATCAATGGACACTGCTATTCGTGGACTAATGTCATTAGTGGAGTCCCCCCATGGCTAGAAAAGTTGAGCAGATGGGCTGAAAGGTGGCAACTGAAGTTTAACATTGGGAAATGTAAAGTACTGCATATGGGTAGCAGTAACCCAAGAGTAACATATCAACTGTGTGGTACTACATTCAGGGTGGTAGAGAATGAAAAGGACTGAGGTAATTGTGCATTCAGATATGAAGTTTATTGAGCAGTACAGACAATCTGCAAGAGTAGCTCATGGTGTCTTGTCAATGATATACAGGAATTTTGCTAGCAGGATAAGGAGGTGATTATCCCCTTGTATAAGGCAATACTCAGGCCACACCTAGTGTACTGTATACAGGTGTGGAGGCCTCATTTTAGGAAGGATGTAGAGCTGCTGGAATGAGTACAGAGAAGGGCAGCAAGATTAGTGAATGGAACAAAGAGTTGCTCTTATGAAGAAGGCTTAAGTTATGCAAATTACAGTGTCTGGAGACTAGGCACCAGCGAGGTGATCTGATAGAGGTGTATAAAGCCTTTAATGGTTTGAGCATGCTCAATGCTGATGGGATTCTTCCTCTTGCTCAGAATAATCACCTGAGAGGGCATAAATTCAAATTGAGAAAAGACACATGTAGGATAGACATGCGGAAATTTGCCTTTAGCCAGCGGGTAGTTGGTTGGTGGAACAGACTTCCATCCCTTGCCGTGGAAGTTGATAGCCTAAATAAATTTAAGGCTCAGCTGGACAGGTATTTTGAACGAATGGAGGGGTGAAGTGGAAGTGGGTTTTTTTTTTTTTTTGGTAGATGCTGCATAAGCTTGCTTTCTTGCATCATATGCCTCTACTAATGCTAATGCTAATATTTCCTGAAAATCACAGTCTTCAGAAGTTTAAGTCTAATGTCAACAAATATCTTCTTTTGTCTTCTCAACCTCCAACCCAAGCACAGTACTAAGTACTATAGGTTCTAATACCGCTCATGTTTGGGGTTTTCATAAAAAAAATTCCTCCTATTTTTGCTAATTAGAATCTCTTTTTAATAGAATTGAAATTCAATTCACAAATAATCGGCGCGTACTACACATCATATAGTAAACGGTACTTACCATTTACTATACAATGTATAGTAAGCCCCAGATGTGGGAAGAATATTCCATGGTAGAACGGATTTGCGATTTGTACAGAGTGAACAGCTGTTTGGAAGAAAAGTAACGCCGAGAGCGAAAAAGAAAATTTTAGCAATATTTGTAATGTGCTTGTGCCAAGAGAAATTAGAAGTCATGGTAATCCTCAAAAGAGATATATCAACTTGGCTAGAAATCATCACCCTCAGTGAGCAATCAGAGAGAAACTGGATAACCAATTACAAAAAACAGTTGGCAAACCATAAAATGGAAGCTTGTTTAGAAGGCCTTTATGCCAAACACGATCGAAAGCCTTTGAGATGTCAAGAGCAACTGCTTGTGTTTCACCGAACTTTTCCATTGAATTTGTCCATAAATGGGTAACATAAGTCAGAATATCACCAGTGGATTGACAATGACGGAACCCACATTGGTGATCGTTAATCAGACGGAAGGTTCCTAGTAGTTTAAGAGTCGGCGGTTAATTGATTTCTCCATTACTTTAGAAAGAGTAGAAGTAATTGCAATGGGACGATAATTGAATGGGAGGGATTTGTCACCCTTTTTAGGAACTGGTTGGATATGAGCAAATTTCCAAGCAGAAGGAAAAACACCTTTGGAATAAGAAAGTGAAAAAAAAGGTAATAAAGAACAGGAGTAAGTTCAGGAGCACAGGTTTTGAGAACAAGTGGAGAAATACCATCAGGACCTGGAGCTTTCTTAGCATCAAGATTCATCAAAATCCTTCTGATATCCTTTTGACGGAAGACCACAGGAGGCATTGAATGGAGTGTGGTGGGAGGTGTTTTACCAAGATCATTAATACATGAGCTGAAAGAAAAATGGGATGCTAGCAGGTCAGCTTTATCCTTGGCTGAAGTGACAACAGAACCATCTGGTTTGGACAGAGATGGGAGCAGAGATGGGCAAAAGTTGCGGCCAATAGCTTTGGCAAGAGACCAGAATGCTCGGCTACCGTTAGGGCAAGAAGCAAGTTTTCTACTCTTAGCTTGTTCAAACTGTAGTTTGGACTGATTAATAACTGCTTTACAGTTGTTGCGAGCTTTGGCGTAGGCAGAAAACGAAACTGAAGAATTAGAAACAAGCCAATTACGATATGCAACATTCTTCTCTTGAACAGCCTTAGCACATTTATTGGAAAACCAAGGTTTAGATAAAGGACGAGATTTTAAAGTGGAGTGTGGGATAAAGGATTCCATTCCTGCAAGAATAATTTCACTGACACGATCTGAGCAAACGTTGACATCAGAAGTTTTGAAACAGTAATCCGACCAAGGAAAGGAAGAAAAGAAGTCTCGCAGGTCATCCCATTTTGCATTCTTGTAATGCCAAACAACAACACAAGGTTGGGAATAGCCATGAGATAAAGGTTCTATTGGAGAAGAGACAATCACCAAGTTGTGATTTGAAGTGCCTAAAGGACCTCTCACTTCGACCGTGTACTTAGAAGGGTTGTTTGTGAGAAAAAGTTCATCAAGCGTGTTGGCTGTAGTTAGGATTGTCCGGTATTCTTGTAGGTAAATGTAAAATCTGTGCAAGATCATTAGAAAATGCAAAAACTCAGCATCTCGACCAGCTCGATCAGTGCAACTAGAAAACGGAAGCCAGCTTGAGTTGTGAACATTAAAATCACCAAGGAAAATTACCTCACCGTTAGGAAAGTTGGACTGGAGAAAGTCATGTTGCAAAGAGAGGAAGTCAAAGAGCTCCAAGTGATTAGTGGAGTTGGGAGAACAGCAGAGACAGCAGATAAATCTGATACAATGAGGTAGAGAGATTTTAAGCCAGAGAAGATCGAAGAGAGGAGATTCCAAATTGCCAAGTCTCTGACAGGGAATATCAGAAAGGACATATGCACAAGTACCATCTTTGAGGCGAAAGAATCATACAGCGAATAATTTGGGCATCTGAGATGAGCAGTATTTGAATCAACCGATAACTGAGATTCTGTTAGAAAAAATACATGGAGTTTGGCAGACTGCAAGTGGAAATGGACATCGCTGAGATTAGAATTCAGACCACATATATTTGTGAAATGAACTAGGAAGTGTTTGGGAGGTTTAGATCTTTTTGCAGACAAGCTTACTCTATTAGTTTGACAATTCATGGTGTATTCAATAAAAAGAAAAATTGGGGGAGACATGCTGTATGAATTAATGAAATTTTTGGATATGGCGTACACATGGTAAGAATATACCCAGATCCTTGACATAACATGGCCTCGACAATGCCCCCTCCCCGCATACACACTACTCGGACTCCCTCCAGTCACTAACTGGCAGAGTAGAGGTAGCAAGATTATACACTAGCTGATCTGGAAGCCTCCTAAAGAGCTACCAAAGGTTCGGTCCGGTGTAACTAACTGGCAGCTGGCCTGCGAACACCATTTTAGAGCTGTACCCTCGACATGTAAGGAAGATTAGATCTCGCCATGATGTTCATCATAACCTCAAAAGTCATCAGTCATACTGCATGATAGAAGAGATGGGGAAGTGTTGACCAGAACTTAGCTCTGAAGACTAAACATTGGTTCCACCACTTCAAGCCTCCAATAAGCAAAGTGGTGGCATTGCACCGGTTGATGAGAGTCATCTACCACCTAGTATTGCCTGGTAACACAGAGGGGCGGCATTCCTCCATGTGGTGTGGGCACCACACCTTGAACCCTGCTTACATTGGTTCATACCTCCATGCACAAGCACACCACAGTGTGCTTGTGCATGGAGGTTATACCCAGGATTACTAACAGTCTCACCATCGTGAAGGTGCAAGCAGAGGATTTGCTGTCACAGACTGTCTGGACTTCACCGAAATTGATTCTAATTGACTTGAATATCACCCGAATATCAGTTCCATGAGTGTTTTAGACTCTCGGGTAGCCAATACAGCTTGTCTGGCATATCTGAGAGAATATCTGTGACATCATCAAGGACCAATTTTTATAGCCTTAATACAGTATATCTTCACTTTTATAGCCTGTGGAATATTATCCACAGGCTATAAAAGTGAAGATTACTGTATTAAGCACAAATTTACCTTTTATTACCTTACCAATTAAAAAATTAAATGATACGTGAAAATCAGAAGAATATATGTGATAATCAAAATAATTAATACATACTGTAATATGTACATACTAACTAGTTGGCATTTCTGTTCATTGACATTTGTGGGTGGAGGTTAAAATTAAACACCGTAAAACGATAGGCAAACAATAACAAAAAACACCGCACACACAAATTGCAAGTAACACGATAAGCGCAAGTGAGAACAGAGTAACAAGTTACGAAGCTTTAAAAATAGGAATGAAGAGAAGATTCTGAAAATTAATTTTCTTATATGATTGACGATTTCATGGAAGTTTAAACACATTTCTCCATAATAACCCACAGAATTCCAACAGTCAGTATTCTCGCAAATTCAATAAGAACGAGTTCACTATCCATTTATAATATCCTATCCGATTGCACTAACAGAAAAGCCTAATAAACAGGTGACTGCTAATTGTTTTTATTATCTTATGGTTGTGACCTCCAGAAATTCAACTGAACCACATGGTATGGTCGGAGACAATCGTAGGGTAATCTCCAGTGCTGCGGTCTCCTGCCCTGATTAAACGGCATGTTGTCCCAATTAAGTGAAGTAAACCCTGGCTATTTTCGATTGGGTTCTGTTTTTTTAAGATTTGCCTCAAATAAATGGCTAACCTGATTAACCGGTGACCCAAATAACTGGAATCCACTGTATAACAAAATAAGTTTGAATAGTTCTGTGTGAAGACATTTTACTCACTTTTCAACACAAGTCTGACACGATAACCTCAAAAATAAAGTGTGTTCACACTGATAAACACTGCTGTATGGATTTGTCAAGGTCAAGAAACAAATGAATGAAGACAGTGTGGCCAACATGTGAAGATTTAGTTTACAAATACCCAGCATTTACTTCTAACTTAATACATTCAATAATACAACTCATGACATCAACTTAACTGCTTTTTGAAAAAACAATATGTGATAGAAAAAAAAGGATAATGTTTCAAAAATCAGAATAAAAAATTGAGTTAAAAACACTTGGTTTACAAACATTCTTCATGGTTTAGAAACATTGAAAACCATGCAGAGTGGTGTAATTTACCCATGTTACTAAATTTATGTTTATTATTTTGATGTATTCCTTCAATTCTTTTCTTTGTCAGGGAATCTTCATGACAATCAAAAATTTAACTGACACGTAATAAAAATCATTTTGTTAGCATCACAAAGTGCATCCCATACACCCTTAACTATGCTGTCCTTGCTCTTAAACTATGTATATTTTCCATGTCCAGTTTACACTGCAAAATAATACGTGCTCAAAACCAAGATTGCCATTAATACTCAAAAAATTAACTTTTTGCATACTGATATTAAATATTTTATTTCAAACAAATTTCTATTTATTTACTTAGGAAACTAAATATGATTTCTAATAATTCTACCCACCTGTTTTTCTAAAATTTATCTGCAAATATCCTATGATGTCAACTCTTTAATGAAGAGTGCTCTTTAATGTAATCTAAATGAAAATTATAAAAAATTAGCTCTGAAATAATTCAGTTACACTATCATAATCAAAAATCAAATAATACATTATATTACTCATACAAATAAATCCATTATAAAACAAGGTGATTGTTTTAAATTCAAACTCATAAAAATGCAAATAACTTCATGTAAAGGAGTGTTGGAGATATCACATCAACAAGTAACATTCTTTATTCTCTAACATTACTTAAATTTTCACATAAAAATACTGATAATAATCACCTAAATTAACTTCCCACTTAACTATGCTTCTTTTAAAAACACTTCCTGCAGTACTGGGAGTGGCATTGGAAATGATGTTGGATGTGTTGCTTCTGAATTGTTATAAAGTGTGTGAATTACTGCTGGAGGCATTGTCTTTGACATAGCCTCAGAAAAAGAAGCGTGATGGCAATAAATCTAGCAAGCATGATAGCCACATTCCTTTTTAAATTTCCAATTTCCAAACAAGACAGATAGCTCAGCTACTGATGCATATGACATGCAAATTCTTGTACTACTTTGCTGAAACCATGCTTTAACAATTTTTGCCTCAGTGAGGAGGCATCTGGGAATTCTGAGACTATATAATGTGATGTTATGGTTTCTGTGAAATGGATCCAATAATCCTGTTGTGGGTCACTGCATGTACTGTACGAAGATTTTCCATACACCTAGTATAAAATTTTACGATCTTTATTTTTTCCCAGGAATCAATGGCTTTGTTTTCCGTAGACTTGTTGAAATCAAAAGCCATGGTTACCAGGGAAAAAAAATGCTGTATGACATGCACTTCATTATTAGTAGTAATAGTGTAGCAGTAATAGAAAATGATGTAAGAGAGCAAGCTTATACACCATAAATCAAAAAAAAAAAAAAAAAAAAACACATTACCCAACTCATCTGTCCATCCCCTCTAATAATACATCTAATGTGTGCAGTTATTCTTCCTTGTATTTATTCATACTGCCCATTTCCACAACACTAGATAGTAATTTATTGCAACAATCAATTATTCTCTGGTTGAAATCAAATTTGCATAACACTCCTACAGCCATTATTTAATTTAAGTTCGTGTGTGTGTGTGTGTGTGTGTGTGTGTGTGTGTGTGTGTGTGTGTGTGTGTGTGTGTGTGTGTGTGTTCTGGTTGTTCTTCCCTGGGGATTAGAGTCAGAGGATTCCACAAGGAGTGGAATCGTCTATGACTCCTATTTTCTCTTCCAACTTCATCATGTTTTCCCTTAAATGATTCAGGTTCTTTGACGAAAGAGTGGAGATTATCGTCATTATCATAATTTTCTTCAAGCATTTGTGCTGACAACTTAAATCAAATCATTGATAGTAAGGTTTATTTATAAGACCCCAGCAACTCATTAACATCTTCAGTATACACTTGCCTGATTAAGGCATGTCACTATGTTTACAATTTCCTCAGCCATTTCCTTGTTTCTCAGAAATCTTCAGTCGTGGACAAACTGCAGGGAAAGTTTCTCCAATAGCCATTCATAATGGACTATGATATACTTCCAGCTTGCAGCAATGTTTTTTAATACCATAATAATGGTATACCCTTCCAAAACTGTGTGAAAGTTGTTACTTCCTTCCAGTTGGTAATAACAGCCTGAGCTTTGGTTCTTCTCAAACAATTTCACCCCAGGGGCTCACATCTGGTGAGTATAGGTTTGGCACACCCAGGGTACTGAGCTGGATATCATCATTCTTCTCTCTCTCTCTCTCTCTCTCTCTCTCTCTCTCTCTCTCTCACTCAGGAATTTTTTGTGGCTGGTGCAGCATAAGCCTCAGGCTTCCTTGCACCATATGGCTAATAATAATAATACTGTTAAAAAGACGAAAATAAACCCCCTGACCCACAGACTGGGGTATGAAAGTGGTCTTTGGGAGAAGGAAGACTACTCCGCTGAATCCTTGGATTCAGCGGAGGTCCTCGTGGACTAGAGATTCAAAAATGTATCCCCAATTCACAAAGGGAGATCAACGGGTGACACGAGTAATTACAAACCTGTTAGTTTAACTTGTGTTCCATGGAAAATTATGCAGCCATTGGTTAAAGAAGCATTGCAGGATCATCTAGATAAGACTGCAGTAATAATTCAGACGGAGCATGGGTTTGTTAAAAGGAAGTCTTGTCTGGCCAATTTGATTGGATACTATGATGCAGTCACTAAGGAACTTGATGCAAAAAATAATTTTAATATCATATACTTGTATTTCAGCTAAGCTTTTGATACTGTTACACATAATAGGCTGCTTTACAAATTGCCGCAGTATGGCATTAAGGAAAAGTTGCTGCTATGGGTAAGTGGGAGAAGACAGAGAATGGTAATCAATGAACGCTGCTCATTGTGGACTAAGGTTCAATGTTGGGACCATTGTTGTTTTCTATATTTATCAATGATACTGATGAAGGTTTAATGTCCAAGTTTGCAGATGATACGATTGTTATTTGTTATTTGGTTTTTAGGAGCATTAGCAACTAAGGCCATATTGCTCCGGGGATATGCGGTGGTCATTTCCTGACCTTACCACATTTGGTGGTCATGGGCTCGAACCCCGGTGTAATCAAGAAGCGTGTGCTATGCACTGCTACTCCTGCCCACCTGGCTACGGAGGTGCCGCAGATGATACGAAGGTTGGCAAGGCTGTTAATGAGAATATGCTAATGCAACAGGATCTAGAAAAATTGAGCAGATGGGCTCTCAAGCTAGAGAACCTGTTTGAAGTTTAACACATTGACAAATGCAAAGTACTGCATATGTAACCCGAGAGTAATGTATCAACTGTGTGGTACTATACTGAGTGTAGTGGAGAATGAAAAAACCTGGGGATAATTGTGCAGTTGGATATGAAGTTTTCAGAGCAGTGCACACAGGCTGCCAGGCCAGCTAATGAGGTCTTGTCAATGATATATAGGAACACTGATAGCAGGGATAAGGAGGTTGTTATAGTAGTAGTAATAGTGGCATGTGATGCAAAAAACAAGCATATGAGCTTATATGGCATTAGCCAAAAAAAAAAAAAAAATTCACACAATCATTCCCTCTAAAAGTTTGTCCAGTTCCTTGGTAAGTGCTGTTACCAAGAAAGGCTTAATTTCTGCAAAAAACTACAGTGTGTGGAGATTTGGCACGTGCAAGGTGATCTGATTAAGTTTTATAAGGCTTTGAATGGTTTAAAGAAGCTCAATGCTGATGGGAGTCTTCCCCTTGCTCAGATTATGCACTTGAATGGACAGAAATTCAAATTGAGGAAAGACAGTTGGAGAACGGATGTGCCAAAATTTGTCAGCGAGTGGTTGATTATTGGAACAAACTTCTGTTATCGTGGAAGTTGATAAATTCAAGGGGGCAGCCGGTCAAACTTTTGGAGCAAATGGAAATGTTGTTGCTTTGTTTTTTTTTTTTTTTTTGCTGATGCTCTTTAAGCAGGCTTTCTTGCTTCATATGCCAATACTAATTCTAAAATGCTAACACATCAAACAAATATAAAAAAAAAAAAGTTATTCTTATTCTTATATAGTGATATGTAATATGCAATTTATGCTTGCTATATTAAAAATGACTTGTGGAACCCTTATATATAAATAAAAATAAATGAAAATATTTTATCATATAAAAATATATGATAAACCAGAACCGCGTACATTCCAAACACTGATTATAATCAATGCTCGAATTGAGGCTGATACTCCAAGCCGCCGTATCGGTCTATAAGTAATTAAGCATTTAATGATTTATAAATATGAAATGTTCATGTCATTAAACTTCAAATAGGTTCTCTAGAACTTTTAAGATGTCCGCTGGAATTATAAATTCGGGCATATTCGCAACTTCGCTCAGTATATTCGAATTCAAAACCGGTGGTAACATGTGTGTAATTCTTGCATGTGTGCGTTAAAACTTAAGAAATATAGCCTTGTAATTGTTGCCAAATATTTGGGTGCCGGTTTTAGTTTTATTATTCTCCAAATAAAGCATGGCAAACTGGAGAAACGATATTAATATCTGCATAAGTAAAATTACAATAGCTATTAAGTTAAAATTTATATACATATATAAATTTTAGCAGTTCTTCTTCTTATATTTAGGTATCGTAACCTTGAAATGTAAAATAATACCCACGAAATACTCCTGGAGGTTCCCTTAGCAAACTATCTCCTATCATATGCTTCATCCTTCTTTTGCACATTACAAAATAAACTCCAATGCTTCCATAACTGCAGCAGCAAAACAATATTGGAAATGTACGATCGCAAACTGAAATTGGAATACGTAAATATATTACACATATACGATACACAGTTTCCTATGTGCGTAACCACCTGCTGAGATATCACATGATGGACGCATGTCGCTATATTGCGTCAACATACATAATAGCGACCGCACGGTCTGAACACTACGGTTCTGATAGTGGGGAAGGTGTCCCACCTGCTTTACAAAATAGATATCGCCATCCTCAAGAAATATTAGCGAGTTGGACTAGGAGAGTTGGAAAAGAAGCTTCCTATATCTAAAATAAAGGCAATCCCTGTTGATTTATAATATAATAGAGAACGCGAAAAGGTAGAAACAGTGGTGTCACGAAACACTGCTTGCAGGTATCGTAAGCCACAGAGTGGTAACATATCTTATCTTACTTCTCTGTGTTGTAACCTATGCAACCTTCTTCAGCACATTTTTATTATTATTAGCAGCCATGTGGTACAAGGAAGCCTGAGGCTTATGCTGCACCAGGCAAAAAAAAAAATTCCCGAGTTACTCTGAGAAAGAGTGAAGTAGAAAGAAATCACCAAGAAAGAGAAGAATGATAACATCAAGCTCAGGACCCTGGGTGTGCCAAACCCATACTCACCAGTTGTGAGCCCCTGGGGTGCCTAGCACACGCAAGATGGGTCGGTTTTACCCCTATGCGACACCAGAGATTATTTACCCCACTCGTATTTAGCTTAGCTAGTATAATAACCATCCAACAGACACCGGGTGGAAAATACCTGACCAATTCGAATCCCGACCAATACGAGGAATTTTATGGTTCGTTTTCACAACTTGGTTGAGTAAATCGGTCTCAAGCTAGGGCAGCATGGTTTTCCTCCTGGAAATTTGGTTTTTCGTTGAGCAAACCGACTGCAGTAAACATGCAATTTAAACATTTGCCCTCGAGGGTACCACAATTAATAGAATTACTATTCTCCCCCACACACACAAGGTACGACTCCCTTCGATGACGTCAAGAATTTTTATGTTCCTTTTTCACAACATGGCAAAGTTAGTCGGTGTCAAGCAAGTAAAGCAATTTTTCCTACTGGAAACACGGGTTTTTCGTCCATCAAACAGAAAAAAAAAAAAAAAAAAAGGTAAGGTAAAGTGCAGCCATTATCAACCCACTACAGGATGGAAGCCTCCTCAACAATTCATGCTGAGGGAAATGGACTATAATCTACCACGCTGGTCCAGTGCGGGTTGGCAGATCGACCGTATTCAGCAGTCACGGGCTTGAACCCCGGTCTACTCAAAGAGTGCGTGCTACTGCACTCGCGCTCTGACCACTCGGCTACGGAGGCCACCATCAAACAGAAAGTCAACCAAAATACACACGAAATTTACACACAATATACACAGAGCAGTATGGCCTTAGTCGCCGATGTTCCTGAAACCCTGGTACAATAACAACTGATGTATTATATACATAATGGACACAGTGTGTTTGTTAGGCGGTGCCAGTGGTTTCCCACAAAACAGCAATTAGTGGCACTCAAACTAGAACTATTATATTAGGGCCACCCATAATTTCTTATATCTACACAGACCGCCGTAGCCTAGTGGTCAGGCGCGTGGGTGTATAAGTACACGTGCTTTGAGTGACCGGGGTTCAATCCCGTGACTGCTGAATACGGTGCTGTTTCTTGTATTCTGTGTATCCTGTAAACTCCTCTGACCGTTTTGTCGTCCCGGAGTATAAACAGAAAATTTATTTATAAATATTACTGTATGTCTGTAAATTGCGTGTGTTCTCGGGTTGATTTACCTGTTTTGCTGGGAAAAAACACCCCAGTTACTAGGGGTAAAAAAAACTGCTATTTAAGCCTCAGACCGACTAACACAGCCATGCAGTGAAAAAAGCCTATTAAAGTTCCTCGCGTCATCTACGGGATTCGAACAGGGGCTTTGCTCACCCGGTGTGGGGAGGACAGTGACACTAAGCTATTATTTTTAGGCCACCCAAAAAAATAAATTCATGTGCCGTGCTGTGTGTCTTATGTCTGTTAATTGCGTGTGATCTACTGTCGATTTTATTTATTATTATAATTATTATTATTAGGCATATGGTTCAAGGAGGCCTGAGACATATGCTGCATCAGCCAAAAAAAAAAAAAATTCCCCAGTTACACTGAGAAAGAGTGAGAGAGAGAGAGAGAGAAGAGAGAGAGAGAGAGAGAGAGAGAGAGAGAGAGAGGGGGGTATAAGGGAATCACCAAAAAGAGAAGGATGATGATATCCAGCTCAGGACACTGGGTGTCCAAGCCCATACTAACCACATATGAGCCCCTCCGGTTTGATTTTGTCTGTTTCGCTGGACCAAAAACCCCAGTTTCTGGGGAACAAACCTTGCTATCTACGCCTGAGACCAACTAACTCCCACGGCGTAGAGTTAGTGGCACTGAAACCAAATTTTTATATTAGGGTCACTCGTAAATGATTACAAAAATGATTATCAAAAGAAGTGCATCCAGTTGATATAGATGAACAGTGCACTGTTGAGTCAGTTTCGTGTGACATAAGCACTGCGAAAGCATAAATAAGAGTAGGAGTGTGTTATAGGCCTAATGACTTGAACGAGTACAATGAACAATTGTACAGAGAAATAGAGTGAGCTAGTAAATCGGAATGTCTTATAATGGGGGATTTTAACTTCCCAGATATGGGAAGAAAATGAGTAACCTAGAAGTAACCCCAGAGAAACGTACCAACTGTGTGGTACTACACCTAAGGTGGTAGAAAATGAAAAAGACCTGGGAGTAATTGTGCAGTCAGATATGAAGTTTTCTGAGCAATTCAGACAGGCTGCCATGGCAGGTCATGGGGTTTTGTCAATGATATATAGGAATTTTGCTAGCAGGGAGAAGGAGAAGGAGGTGATTGTCCCTCTGTATAAGGCAATGGTCAGGCCACGCCTTGAGTACTGCGTACAGGTCTGGAGGCCTCATTTTAGGAAGGTTGTAGATTTACATGAGCGTGTACAGAGAAGGGCAACAAGATTGGTGAGGGGAATGAAGGGATCCTCTTACCAAGAGAGGCTTAAGTTCTGCAAATTGCAGTGGCTGGAGACTAGGCACCTGCGCGGTGATATGATTGAGGTGTATAAGGCCTTGAATGGATTGAGCACGCTGAATTCTGATGGGATCCTTCCACTTGTTCATATTACGAACCTCAGATTTGAACATAAATTAAATTAAGAAAGGACAGATGTAGAATAGATGTGCGGAAATTTGCCTTTAGCCAGCGGGTGGTTAATTGCTGGAACAAACTTCCATCTGTCGTTGTGGAAGTTGATAGGTTAAATAAATGGAAGGAGGAACTGGACAGGCATTTGGAGGGAATGGTGTGATTTTTTTTTTTTTTTTTTTTTTGGCTGATGCTGCATAAGCTCATACACTTGCTTTCTTGATTCACACTACTACTACTACTACAACTACATCTACCCATATATGTATTTTGTTTGTAAATTGCGTGTGTTCTCTGGTTGATTTGCCTGTTTTGCTGGGCGAAAAAACCCCAGTTTCTGGGAGAAAAATCTAGGTATCTACGCCTGAGACCGACTAACACAGCCACGGAGTGAAAAAAGCCAATTAAAGTTCCTCGTCATCGCGAATCTAGGGCCTTTTCCAACCAGTGTGGGGTGGACGGTTACGATAACACTGTGGTACGGCGCGGACTAAAGACTTATTGGCACTGTATACTACTGTACATTATATTAGTCTGCGTGGGTAGCACAGTGTTATCGTCACCGTCCTCCCCACACCGGGTGGAAAAGGCCCGGGTTCGAATCCCGTCGATGACGCGAGGAACTTTAGTGGGCTTTTTTTCACTCCGTGGCTGAGTTAGTCGGTCTCAGGCGTAGATACCAAGGTTTTTTTCCCTCAAAACTGGGATTTTTTCGTCCAGCAAAACAGGCAAATCGACCAGAGAACACACGCAATTTTCAGACACGAATACGGGTTAATGTAATCATTTACGGGTAACCCTAATATAGTAATTTAATTTTTTTTTGTACATTATATTAGGCCACCCGAATATTTAAATTCATATGCCGCGTGTTGTGTGGCATATGTGTGTCAATTGCGTGTGTCGATTTGTCCGTTTTGCTGGACGTAAACCCCCAGTTTCTGGCAGGGGGGACCCTACTATCTACGCATGATACGAACTAACTCAGCAACGGAGTTAAAAAAGCCTGTTGAAGTTCTTCGCGTCATCGGCAGGATTCGAACCTGGGCCTTTTTAACCTAATGTGGGCAAGACAGTGACGAATGCCACTGTGCTACTCGCGCAGATTGACATATTGGCACTACTAACTAACTATTATATTAAGCCACCCGAATATTTATATTCATCTGCCATACCGTATGTCATTTGTCTGTTAATTGTTAATGTTGTTCATCTGGCCGCTTAGTCTAGATTCCGTGGAACACCCCAGACCGCTAGTTACCGTCACTCTGGCGCTGGGTGCCGGAGCAGGTAAGTAGGAAGAGAACTCTGGCTGGACAAACCAGGGTAAGCCGAAGCTTCTCAGGAAGGACCCCAAAAAAAAAAAAAAAAATTTTTTGAAATATGAGAAGTGGTGAGAAACTGAGGAGAAGAAAGAAAGTAAGCAGTAGAGAGAGAGAGAGTGCGAGGTCAGGTGACCCACAAAGTCAGGTTGCGTAATGGCATGACCCTGCATTTGACAAGCCAAATGCCAGTCCCACCCCCGGAGGAGTATTTATGTGAGTTCCTACTCTAATAGGAAAAGCAGATATTGTCCCCACACCTCGAAGAGAAAAGGTGCCAGCAAGTGAGTGGATCCCACCCTGGGCAAGGGCCTAGCATCAGCAATTAAATCTTCCTCGGACAAGGGTAACTTGAGGGCAATGAGCAGTGTCCCTTGATGGGCAGGGTACATGGGCCATCTTCTCAAGTTAGGGCACAGGGATTCTTGAAGCTCAAGGATTGCTTAGAGTTCTTCGTTCTAATGTAGATTAATCCTTTTGGGTTGATGGGTTTGTAAGGGAATTTCCTTTGTGAGCGTCGAGAGATTCCTGGTATGTCAAGATAAAGTTCAGTATCCTGTTGGTGTTTTCTTTGATTCTATTCAGACGATGTTCTGTGAATTGAGTTTTGGGTCCGTTATAAAATGGGGGCCCGCTGCACAGTTTTCTGTAGGTGAATTGGACATATTTCAAATATAGTCTGGGCAAAAGTAATTAAGGCTTTGTAGTTGGTTTCGCCAATTATGCAGAGATGTTCCTGCCCATGGGGTTTATTTCCAGTTCTGGTAATTAGGAGACTTCTGGGTAAATCATATAGAGGGCAATTATACATCAAATGAATCCAGTCTTTATTGTCGTCGCAAGCGAAGAGAGGAGAATCGGTGAGACCCAGGGCATGAAACTTGGCCTGGATTGATCCATGACCAGTGAGGAAAAATGAGACGTGAAGGCCTGATGAGTACCACAACGGTTTTGGTGCAGTAAACAAAAATTCTGGAAGAAATCTTTTAATTGTTTCACCTTTGGCTTTTTGCTCCCAAGATCGTTGCCAATGCTGGAAGAGTTGGAGGAAATCTGTTTATTTCGTTTTTTGGATCATTAGCTAGATCGAGTGTAATGTCCAGAATGGTGGTGGGAATTCCTCTCTTTATGTGGAATGCAAGGCCATGGCGAATAACCTCCAGAGGAAGACTACCTGCTAAGACCTGGAGGGCAGGATTACTGACTGTGCGGCAAGCTCTGGTCACAGTGAGCAGGATATTGCATTGAATTGTATGTAACCTTGCTTTATCACGTGCAGTGATGGCACGAGTGGACCCTATGCCTGCACCATAGGACCCTGAAGATGGTTTTGTAAAGTAGCATGAGAGTCCTCCTCCTCCTCTTCAAACCCCAGTCTGCCTGGCTAATTCTTACGATCATGGCGGTATAACGACGTATTTTGTTGGAGAAGTAATTAAGATGAGGTAAGAATGTTAACCGGGAGTCAAAGGTTACTTCTAGATATTTGAGTTCGTTTTGAGTAGCAATGACTGCATAGAGATTTTAAATTCAGGCGGTCTTCTCATGTCCAAGAATTCTTTGAGGAGGATAGTCTTTGTTTTTTTTCTCCAGAGATGACTAACTTGTGGTTGCTTGCCAAATTTTGCAGGATCGTTTAGACAGGGGAAGAAATTTGCTTAAGCTGAGTTATAGAATCAGCTTTGATTAAGAGAATGAGGTCATCTGCATAGGCCATGCAGTCCACAGGGCTTAAATCCATAAGAAGAAATTCAACTGGTAATAAGTTAAAAGTAGGGGCCAAGAACTGAGCCCTGTGGACAACCTCTGACAACTGGCCGGGAAGTTTTCTGAAAATTTGTTTGAACAGTTACTAAGCGAATGAAGAGAGAGTTGTTAAAGTGTTAAAAAATGCTATCATTTTTTAACGCTTTCACCTGTTTTCTTAGAAGCATTTATACCTTAAAGTGTCCTATACTTTTTCCACGTTCTATACAATTAATCGGACGGATGAACTCAGTTTAACTTTCGGTTTCGTAACGGCAGTCGGTCGTTTCCCTTGGGGGAAGTTGTGGCTGAAACGATACACCGTGTTTAGTGCCCAGAGCAATTAAATGACGTCAGTCACCCCTCTCCGGGTATGCTTAATTGCTCACAAGCGAAAAGAGCAGTTAGCGTCTTTGTCAGAAGAGCGTGAGAAATCAGAACATGAGACCTAATTCCTTACGAGATCAAAACTAATAAACCCAATGACTGTCATGCTAAAATTCCGTTTGTAAAAGCATATCGATTTATGTTCGATGACGCGATTTTAAAACAAAAGAAACTGCCTTACACAAACATGGTATTTCCTTTCTTCTCACAATATTTCATTTTTAGTGGTGACAATTCACAAAGTTGACAGTCCCCAAATGAAGTTCTTTGCCCAACATTATTGACCTGGTGATCTCAGAACAGGTCAGAACAAATTAAGGGGGAAAAACCAGAGGTATTTATATGAGAAAGGGGAAGGAAAAAAGGGGAGATTTTGCCAGTAGTAACGTAGATTTCGTGGAATTCGGTGGAAAAAGTTAGAGAGCAGATTCAAGAAGCGAAGTGAAAGATTAAGTCGGCGGAAAGAGGAAGAAAGAAAATAGCCAAAAGTCGTAGTTATGGATCAGATGGTAGTACCAAGGAGTGCCGAGAAGGAAAGACATTTTGTCGGTAAGTGATTAGCATTTTTCTTAAACAACATAACCTAATCACTCGAAGTTAATCATATTTTCCCACTGCCTTTAATTCACACGCACTGACCTCTCTTCTCATTAGTCATTCAAACAAATGTATATCTATTTTTATAGTTAGAAGTTATCATTAAGCACGAATGGTCGAATTAATTGTTTTAATACTAATTGTAATTATTATGTTGACAGATGATTCTTATTCAATTAATGGAACAATTGTGTGACATAACTGTCATCACAGATTGTAAATTCATTAGCTGAAAAGCCACATGAAGAAATTACAAAACTGTAATACTGATAACAGCAAGATACCGCTTGTATCCATTTGAATTACCTAATAATCGCATACTAATTAATCTAAACTATTTACCAGTTCTATTGTACTCTTTTGTATACTTATATGTTTAATAAATCTTGTTTTGTTGATCATTTTGCCTTGTGACAATTCTTTGATACACATAAATTATATTATTATTATTGAGTAGTTTTGAGTTGGAGTTATGCGGGCTCAAGGTTCACCATTAGGAGAACCTTGAGTTAAACACAACGCGATCTTGATGCTGCGGGCTAACTCTTAATTAAATCTGAGTGGGCTTGAGGGTGCAAGATTTTGTCCTAATCCAACTACTTGACTTTCATTTGAAACCCAGGCCTTCTGGAAACACATATTAGCGTGCAGCCTTGTCAGAAGCTGAGTGATTCATAGAGAACGTTGTTTAGGCAAGCATACACGTTAAAACAGAAGGAAACTTGTGGAACATAGTTCTGGAGACAGTGGTAGAGGTTGAGTGGAATACTGAGTTGACGTAATCTCCTGACAATGCTGGGCCACCAGATGGAATCGAAGGTACCAGCAAAGTCAGTAGATATTTTTCTGTGGTTGAGTTTGCTTTGTTGAGGATATTGTTCATAGCGTCTTCAGTGGAGCATCCTGGTTCAAAGCCATACTGCTTTGGACAGTCTAAGTTGACTGCCAGGTAGATAATCTGGATTGATGCAGCTGCTCCATTACCTTACCCCAAACTAGAGAAGAGCAATGCATCGGTAAGATTTGGAGAGAGAGTAAGATCTTTGTCTGGACCTTTTCAGATGAGTCGAAGCTCCACCTGTTTCCAAGAATCAGGGAAATATGAAAAATATTTTCATTTCTATCCCTTTCGCTTGCTTTCAAGAAGCATTCAGTCCTCATAGTGCCCTATACTTTTTCCGCGACCTGTACAACTAAAAGAAATAGCGTCACTTTCGGAGCTTGTGCATTTTACTTTCGTTTCGAACGCTCCAGGGTATGCGACCTCTGAAATATTACACTACCGGGGGCATCTAGTCGGTCGATGATGTCACGCCGTTCTCCTGTGTAACGGACAAGAGCGTTGAACACGTAATGTCCCAAGAACGGGGTAGGCAGAAGGCGACTATTGTTATAAGAGTAGAATTAGCAGAACAAGACACAGCACGTCTTGCGTAATCAGAACTCTATAAACACATTAATATAACATATCATTTTTAGAGTCTGCGCGGTAGCACAGTGGTATCGTCACCGTCCTCCCCACACTGGGTAGAAAAGGCCTGGGTTCGAATCCCGTCGATGACGCGAGGCATTTTAATGGGCTTTTTTCACTCCGTGGCTGAGTTAGTTGGTCTCAGGGGTAGATAGCAAGGTTTTTCTCCACAGTAACTGGAGTTTTTTCGTCCAGCAAAACAGGCAAATCAACCATAGAACATACGCAATTTACAGACACAAATACGGGTTAATGTATTTAATTACGGGCAACCCTAAAAAAAATATATATATAATTTTTAGAGTGTCAAATCCCACAAGTTGGCAGTCACAAGTATAATGCTTTTCCCCACATTGTTGACGCGTGAGATCAGAAAAGGTCATGGGAAATTTCAGTTAGGGGGATGCAGAGATATATATAATTTGAAAGGGGAAAACAAGGGAGTTAATTTTGGGTGAGACCTGACAGAAGGAGTGAGCAGTGGGAGTTTTTGGTCGTTTTTTGAGAATGCATGAGCAAAGAAGAAGGAGAATAAAATCTAAGAAAAAATGTGAAAAGAGCCACAATGAACGTTTGGTCCAGAACTCCCTTCCCTCCGAGTCGGTGCAGAATTATTCGGGTAAGTGAACCCTAGTTGCTTAAGAACAAACTATACTAAATTGCCCAAAGTCGAATCTAACCTATTTCACTCGATTTAATGCATTTACAAGACATCTTTCATCATAGACTATCAGACAATTGTATCATTTTCTTAGTACTCAGTTTTAACAGATAATCTGACTTATCAAGCTAGTTGTCATAATACTAATTATACTATTAAGTTAATATATTTTCCTGTTCTAGCATTAGAACAGTTGTATGTTATGACAAACAACAATCATTTTGATACCTGTAAGAGTGACAAGCAAAAAGCCAACATGAAGAACACTGTTATCCAGCTATACCAACAGCAGTAATGTTTTAACCTGCTATCTAGTTGTATCTAATCTGTCCCGTACAAGTGTCACACAAATCATGATATATTTTGTTTAATGATTTGCTGTATAATTTTTTATTTTTAATAAACCCTGTTTTGTTTGTTTACCCTTTTTGTCTCTTGACCATTCTTCCTAGTTGCACATAATTCACTGAATAAGCTTATTTAAAGAATCATTAATTGCGGTCACTCCGGGGCCCCCTTATCTAAGAGGTACCTCTGGGTGAAAATCACAACGCATATTGATGTTGCAATTTACTCTTTACTTCTCAGAGTAAATTTAAGAACACAAGATTTTTTTGTCCTGAAGTAACTGTTAGATGATCATATTAAACCCAGGTCTTCTGGAAACACATATTAGCGTGCAGCCTTGTCGGAAGCCGAGTGATTCACAGAGAACGTTAATTGGCAGGCACGCTAAAACAGAAGACGAAAACCTGTGGAACAGAAATCCCTGATTTGTTGAATAGTGCTAGTAGGTGGGTTGGAAGGTGTATAACTGCTTTCTTGATAAACTCAACCTCAATATTATTTTGACCAGGGCATTTATTTATTCTTGTTCTGCCAGGGGCTTTGTTCATTTCCTCAGAGGAGAATGGAGGTTCTATTTATTGTTGGAGAAGGCCCGATTAACTTTTGTTCATCATTGATGGGACTCATTAGTCCAAAGTAGGGCATTCAGAATATCATTAATAAATTCAGCCAATGTGTGTGTTGGCTTGCTGTCGGGTGTCAGGGTTGCATGTAACATCACTCCAATGGGCAATTTATTCATAATGATACGATAAACGAGCCCCCCAAAGATCTGCATTACCAGTAGTTGTCACAAGGTTCTGCCAAGACACTGTTTTTCTGCCGAATGAGGCTTGTGTAGTCGTTACGATATCTTCTATATACTTCCCGTAGAGCCTGGACCTCAGCAGGAGGCCAGGAGTGCCTCGCTCTCTGGAAGGCTTTTTGGGCAGTGTGGACTTGGCACCTTAGGTTTTCTAGTTCCCTGCACTACCAAGGGACTGCTTTTAGGTGCTTCTGACGTTTTTTCATAGTACTCTCACATGCTTGTTGGATTGTGGTTGTTAAGAGGAAGAGGTGCTCCTGTGGATCGAGATGGTTTAGTTGGGATGTATCCATTTGTAGCTTTGATTTTATATTGTCCTTGAATGCATTCCAATCAGCTGTTTTGGTGGAGTATCTGATGATATCATGGTATATGGGAAGTGTATTATCAAGTTGTCTAGATAGATGGAAGAAGATGGCCCTGTGGTCTGAGGTGGTCCAGGCCTCATGAACCATCCATGATGAGAACTTTTGTGCTATGGACCGTGTGGTGAGGGTAACGTCAATGTTGCTTTCCCACAGGGTATTACTGATGGTAGAAAGGTGATGTGGTTGGTTAAGGACTTCAAATGGAGAAGATGAAAGGAAATCTTCTAATCGCTGTCCATTCTGGGAAACTACGTGGCCATCCACCCGGCTATGCCACAAGCGAGATCTACAATTGGCATCCATCGTTACTAGGATTTTGCAGGAAGGTAAGAGAGTTGTGACTGACTGGAGATATTCAATATATGGTGCAATATAAGTTCGTGGTCGGCAGTACAATGAGACTGCGTGCAGAGAGCCTTGTTGGCAGATAATGTGTGCAAAAACACCAAAGGGGGTGCATAACGAGTCGATCTTTGTGACTGTAATTGTAGTATTCCTAATAATGATGGCTGCCCGTGGAGTATCTGTGGTTCTCTCAATGATCCTATATGCTCGAGGGTAGCCCTGTACCCGTCCCTTGTGGGTGTCGGGCTCCTGAGCACAGAGGATATCAATTTCTTCTTCATCCATTTTCATTCTAATTTGTTCGACCACATTTCTGGCTCTTTGGGCATTCAGTTGGGGAATCTTGAGGATTGGTGGAATGGCGATTATGGTGTACAGCCATAGTCGGTTTTGTTCTGGATGGTTCTCAATACCCTTAAATAGATTGGACATTTGACATTCCGGACGGAGTGATTGGGATCCATTTTTGCTGATTTGCAGTTGGCGCAGTTAGGGGCTCGATTTTTGTTTGGACAATTGTTGTAGGTGTGTCCGCGTTCGGCACAGTGGCCACAGGTGAAGTCTTGTCAGGCACAGACATGGGATGTGTGTCCGAATCGGAGGCATTTAAAGCACTTGATGGTAGGTATGTGCTCCTTGAACCGGCAAGAGCTCCAGCCAATAAATATTCGTTGTTGTTGGGATAATATTTTCCATATCTTCGGGGACAGTTCAACTACCCAATTGCAACAAGTACCCGATCTGGATTTGGTCGAGTACTTGACTTTAAGTTCACTTTGAATTTCATGTCTAGTGATATGATCAGCAAGGTTCCTGTCATATATTTCCTCAAGGAGGTCATCTTTGGAAATTCCTTTTTCGACATCGAAGATTACAATAGATGGGCCTTTTGGTTTGGGTATCTCAGCGATAAGACCAAGTTCATTTATCTGTGGAATTTGGATAATGTTTTCTGCATCTTTTTTGGAAGCAGTCTCAATGATGATCCCAGAATTACGGATTTTTCTGAGGCTTTTAATTTTTATAGTTTTCATTTGAGGTTTCAGGTTGGTAGTAACAACCTCCTTGACAGCCTCGCTTGAAGTGAAGCAACTTTCCTGGGTCGCGCGAAGGATGACTAGGTTTTGTTCTCTGTTCTGTCTGGTATTGGGAGGGGCAAATAGCTTATTTGCCATTGGTTGGATCCTCAGCGCATCTGAATAGGACGGGGGGGGGCGATGTAGCATTTCACTTGGTTCTCGGTTCTTGGTCTGGTGATAATCATTAACCGTGATATTCGGTGCACTGTCCATAAGGTGGCAGCCAATACTGGCTGGTGGTAAGGCAGTGTGATTGGGAGGATGGGCATTATTTTTTGGCCGCTGTACCATAGCATCATAAGTTAATTCTGAGATAGGTGTAGGGAGAAGTGCTGGCCGAGTCTGGCGGTTTGATTGTGCTGTCAGATCTGGGAGGAAAGAGTTCTGAGTGCTATGGCTGGTCCTAGCTGGACTGCTGAGGGCCTTTGTCAGGGTATAATTTGTTTCCCTCAGTTGTTCATTGATTGCTCTTAGTTGTTCATTCTGTAGTATTAAGTCATGTAACATTTTCTCGAGGGTACCCCAGCAACCTGTAACTTTTTGGGCAGCTGGCTTGGTTACTCTACTTCCTTCAAAGGGAAGGCAGCATTCCATCATGGACCTGAGGATCATAATTTTCTCCAAGTGAGAGCAGACCTTATCTAGTGAGGACTTCATGGAGTTCAGTTCTTCTTCTAGGTTCTCCCAGAGGGCAGCTGAAGGAGAACAGGTTTTAGTGGATTTCTTGACTTTTTTTTTGGGTTTTAGCCGTTTTCGCTCAGCTGGAGGGGTGGAGTTGTTCATATTGGTGTCCACACTCGCGACCTCCTCATCAACAATAATATTACTATTATTTGAATCCCGTTGCGAGGAAACATCAGTGCCTAACTTAGCTAGTTTGTTGTTTAGCCGTTTAATCAGAGCTGAGTTTGGGCAGGTGTTTTCAAGTAATTCCTCGTTGCTCGAGGTGTGCCGTTCTCTCCATGAAGGGCGCAATAGCACAACAGGAGTACTGTTTCCCGTTTGAGATTCAATTTTTGACATATTTTATTTAATTTTATTGCTGTTTATTATTACTATTTTATTTATTATTATTTATTTATTTATTCATTATTACTAACATTATTACCTTATTTGTTTATTATTATTATTTTTTTTTGAAGTTGTTCAAAACAGCTAGAATTTATAGCCAATTAGCAGGAAGCTTCTTAGTGCCAACTAGAAAAAACGTAGGTTCGCTAAGTGAAACAATATGGTGGCGAACAAAGGAGACTGGGGATAAACATGGTAAAAGGTAAAACGAACTGCTAGAATTTAAAATAAAGACGTACGTGAGGTGACCAGTTTAAAAGTTTCCTGGGAGAACCCCGCTCCCAGTCAGATTCAAAGGTCAGGGAATGACCGGTGGTCATTCCCCAGAGCAATAGGGCCTTAGTTCCTAATGCTCCAAAAAACCAAAAAACAAACAACAAACCTCGCCGGTGCCTAGTATCCAGACACTGTAATTTGCAAAATTTAAGCTTTTCTTCGTAAGAGCAACCCTTTGTTCCATTCACTAATCTTGTTGCCCCTTCTCTGTACTCGTTCCAGCAGCTCTCCATCCTACTTGAAATGAGGCCTCCAGACCTGTGTACAGTACTCAAGGTGTGGCCCAACCATTGCCTTATCAAGAGTATAATCACCTCCTTATCCCTGCTAGAAAAATTCCTGTATATAATTGACAAGACACCATGAGCTACTCTTGCAGCCCGGCTGCACTGCTCAGAAAACTTCATATCTACTTGCACTATTACCCCCAGGTGCTTTTCATTCTCTACCACTGTCAGCGTAGTACCACAGAGATGATACGTTGCTCTGCGGTTGCAGTTTCCCATATGTAGTACTTTACATTTGGCAATGTTAAGCTTTATTTGCCACCTCTCAGCCCATCTGCTCAACCTTTCCAGATTCTTTGCAGCAGCAGCAGCATAAAATCATTTAGTATCATTTATAAATACAGAAAACAACAATGGACCCAACATTGAACCCTGAGGGACTCCACTTATAACATTAGTCCACGATGAGCACTGTCCATTGATTACCACTCTCTGTTTGCTCCCCCTCAACCATCCCTTTATTCATAGCAACAATTTGCCAGAAATGCCAAACTGCTCTAATTTGTGCAGCAGTCTTCCATGTGCAACAGTATATCAAAAGCCTTTCTAAGATCCAAATATATAACATCAAATTTATTCCCTGCATCCAGTTCTTTTGTGACTGCATCATAGTATCCAATCAAATTGGTCAGGCAAGACTTTCCATTAACAAAACCATGCTGGGTTCAAGCTATAAATGAAGTTTGTCTAAATGATCCTCCAGTGCTTCTTTAACAGGTGCCTCCATTTATTTTCCTGGAACAGAAATTCAACTCACAGGTCTATAATTACTTGTGTCAGCCTTTCGGGGACGCTCCAAATCCAAAGAAGTTATCATAATTATGGGCAAGGGTTTGTTTACTTCCTTTGCAGCCTCCTTTAATATAACTGGATAGATCCCATCCACCCCAGGTGCCTTTTTTATGTTTATCCTCAACAATTTCTCCTCCACTTTCCTCCCAGTTATTACAAAATCATCTAGCTCACTGCCAGAGTTTACTTCACCTCTGGCATTCCCCTTCCTGAATAACTCCTCATTTTTGAATGTAGATGGAAAATACTTGTTTAGTTTGTTAGCCACTTGAGCGGGATCCTCAACTGTTGAACCATCCATATCCCGTGGACCAATCTGATTCATCCCTTTATTTCTACAGTTTACATAGGTAAAGAACTCTTTTCTGTTTTTCTTTGCATCCTTTGCCAAGGATTGCTCATAATCTGCCTTTGCCTGCCTGCCTAACCTCCTTTGTGACTTGGTTACAGACCAACTTATATCTGTCATAGGCTTCTATGTCACCCATTAGTTTATATGTATCCCATGCATTTTTTTTCTCTGCCATGTGTCTCATTAGTTTATCGGACATCCATTTAGGCCTAAACCTTGAACAATATTTCTTAGTTGGTATGTAAAACCTAGTAGCTTCCAAGATAAGCTCTTTGAATACTCCCCATTTTGAATTTGCTGTTGGTAACATCATCAGTTGGAAACACTGTATAGAATTTAAATACTGTCTCACACAATCGTAGTCGCCTTTACTAAAGTAAAAACCCTTCCCTTTACCCCTGATGGTAGTTACCTCTTTCAGTAAATCCCACTTCAGCACACTGTGATCACTGCCACCTAGTGGTTCATTTATCTGCAGATTCTTAATGCATGAAGAATCACTACTGATAATTAGATCAAGTATATTACTCCCTCTAGTTGCCTCCGAACATGCTGATGTAGAAAACAATCATCCAATAAATCCACAAAAGCCTTGCTAGTGTGTGAGTAACCAAACCACAAATTCCAGTCAATATCTGGGAAATTAAAATGCCCCATTATAAGACTCTCTGATTTACTGGCCCACTCTATTTCCCTGAACAGTTTCTTATTATACTCATCAGAGTCATTAGGCCTATAGCACACTCCTACTCTCAATTTTGATCTCCCAATGCTTATGTCACACCAAACTGACTCCACACTGCACTGTCCAGCGATGTCGACTGGCTTCACTTCCTTGGTTTTTACGTGTTTCTTAACTAATAGCATAACCCCTCCCCCCTTCCTATCCTGTCTATCCTTTCTGTAGACATTGTACGCCCCAAATTCCACTTCTGCATTCCTTATATCTGTGTGACACCACATCTCTGATATCGCAACAATATCTACCTTTGATGTTTTGAGCAATATCTCAAATTCATCAAATTTATTTACCAAACTCCTTGCATTGGTGTACACGCAAGTATAGATGCACCTGTTCCTATTCTTAGCTACCCTAACACAACCCATGCGTTTACTTGTACCGCAATGATTCCCAGCAGTCTCAGAAATATCCTGTATCTTATTTTCCAGGCTTCTGTTCATTCCAATAGAAGCAGTGCAAGAATCACTTTCACCTCTGCCAGTGGCTACTGTTAATCTATTAGTCCTTGTAACCCCCCAAGCTAGCAGTTTTCCGACCCACCTAACACTGCCTTGATAGCATCAGCAAATATTCTTGCACCCTTTCTATTTAAGTGTATCCCATCCCTGTAGAAGCAGTCTCTCATGTTAACAAGTAAAAGACTTTTAATCTCTCTCCCCATCTCCTATTTCTCCTTACACGGGTGGACTGCCTTCTCTATCTGTTCACTTTAGCTTTTTCCTCACATTCAGCCCCCCCCCCCTTCCTCTTGTTCCCCAGGTCTTCTCTTCTCTTCTTTTTTTTTTTTAACTTGGTCTTCGTCCAGGACGCTCAGTCGACCCTGGCGGTGACCAGCCAGAGAATAAAGGGCTGCCTGGCTACCTCCTAGCAGTGTATGCGGGCGACGTGAGGTCGCACCAGGGGCCCGGCGGCCAATAGACAGGACTACAGTAGAACCTAACGCAATATGTCATATACAACAGACAACACTTTTCTGGCATTTACTGTAGTTCTCTATTTCTTCACAGCGTACATTTGGTGCAGATGTGAGAAATCACAGGTGGCCCCTCACCCTAACACTATGTGAAGAAGTACAGTACTTCTGTAAATGTCAGAAAAGTGTTTTCTGTTTGATATGACATATTGCGTTAGGTTCGGTTGGGTATCTTGTCATTTGGCCGCAGGGCCCCCTGTTGGGACCCCACGTTGCCCGCACACACACCGCTAGGAAGTAGCCAGGCTGCCTTTTATTCTCTGGCTGGTCTCTGCCAAGGTCGTCTGAGCGTCCTGGACGAAGACCAAGTTTAAAAAAAAATGAAGAGAAGGGAAGGAGTGGAGAACAAAAGGAAGGGAGGTCTGAATATGGGGATAAAGCTTAAGTGGACAGATAGAGAAGGTAGTCCACCTGAGTAAGGCGAAAGGGGTTCGAGAGAGGGAGAGGGATCAAAAGTCACAGGGGCAGACGCCACTGTGTGAGTGCCAAAGGCCAAGCACTCTCTGGGAGTCGGCATTCCAAAGAGCCAAATTTGATGATGCCAGCATAGTATTTTAATCTTCAGTACAATCTTTTGTCTTACTCTTTTATCTGTTGGGAAGATGCTATCAGACCTCAGTTTGTGCTTGCACTTCAGGGTCGTTGTTCTGAGCAGCACTAAGTTCAGCAAGCTTTGCCCATCTGAGGGTAAATACAGCTTGCGCATAACTCGTTAGGGCTTTGTATGTTGTTTCATCCTGAAGCAGATATGTTTCATGGTTATGAGGGTTCCCCTGGATTTCAGTAAAAATTTTGAGCCTAAATCACCGCAATCAGATTAAATCACTCATACATGAAATGCCCCCCATTACCCTCTTCGCCACAGTGGCAGAATGGTTTTCTTTCAATTCCCATTGCTGTCAATTTCTGTTGAAAGGGCCCCATGTCCTGTGATCAGGAATGTAACTTGCAGACCAGGTGAAAATCACGAAGGGGACTTTGGGAAAGTCATATCAATGGATGGGAGGAATATTCTGGTAATTTCACCTTTTGGTGTGGTTTCCCATAAATGCTGCCAAAATCCTTGAAGGTGTTTGAAAATACGTTTTCTTTCTTGTTTTAGGTCATTGGTAAGCTCCACTTGAAGATTTAACAACTGTGTCAGAATTCCCTTCTTTAATCGATGGTAAAGGCCCCTTTTAATCACCTCAAGATACAGCGGCAAGCATCCAGTGATAGTCTGTAGGGCCGGGATGCTGACAGTGCAGCATGCCCTGTAGATAGACAACAGCATGAATCTCTGTGTTGAGTCAAGTTTACGCTTGTTCTTTTCCAAGGTGGCCTTTGTACACCATGGAAAAGAACAAGCGTAACACGCAATTGGGAGAAACACGGCTTTATAGATGAGAGACAAAGCTGTATGCTTCAAATCCCACTCCGCTCTGTGACTCTTGGTATCATGGCTGTATACTTTCGGAATTTCGTGGATAAGTACTTCTGATGAGAGTGGAACGTAAGTCCGGTGTCAATGTAGATTCCCAGGTATTTGACTTCTGTGTAGAGACGGATAGGGATGTTATTTAATTTCATTGTTGCAGCCCTGTGTATTTGTAGCATTCCCTTGAGGAGAAGCGATTTTGTTTTTTCACCAGAAATTGAGAGGTTGTGGAGTGCTGCCCAGTTTTGGAGCTTTTCCAGGGCTGTATTTGCCCTTGTGTCAGCTTGAACCACCAGGACAAGATCATCAGCAAAGTCCAATGGTCTGGTCCCACCCAGGTCAAACCCCAAGAACTCGTCCAGAACAATGGACCAGAGGAATGACCCAAGGACAGAGCCCTGAGAGCAACCCCGGTGAACGCATCTTGCGATAGTCTGGTATTTGTTTACAACTTGTAATTGTCTATAGCTGAGGTAGGATTTTAGACTATTGCATAGGTTATTGGATGTGTTTGCCTGCCGAAGCCTCCGACGGAGACTGGGCCACCACAGTCGATCGAAGGCACCACCAAAGTCCACCATGATAGCAAGGATATACTTTGAAGTTGTCTGTTTGCCTGTGTAATCAAATTGGTACCAAACTATTAGGAATAGGATAGAAAGAAAGAAAGAAAGAAAAGCATTAAATGTTGAACAGGTAGTGAAAGTGAAAAAAATTAAGTGATACACTTGAATTATAAGCAATTAACGGCTGAATTAGAAAGCCAATTAGATTAAATCCATGTTACACTAGTAGCTCAGGGAAGAGAAAATATTCGGGAAAGTTCCTAGCTTGCCCGAGTATTCCGAAATTCTTTTATTTATTATTTTTTTTTATGGTTTTACTTTCTATACTTTGTTCTTTCTGTCCACTGAGCTATTAGTGTAACGTGAGGGCAATATGGATGCTATTGCTATTCTTTTCTCTATGCTATTCTCGCCTCATTTATTTTTAGGCATTGCTTTACACTTCCTTTACCACACTGTATTTTCCTTTTCCAATACTATATGCCTTTAATTACTTCTGTTTCTACATAAGTATCCATTTTTTTAAAACCATTTTCTTACTTACACATCATCTTTACTTCAGCTTATTAGTCATATCACCTACAAAAGCATGCTCCAGTTTACCAACCTGCTTTTCCTTCATATTCGACTTATTCATCTTTATTCTCCCTTCAAATCTGTTATTACTGCATAAATTGACTTATCATTATTTAATTTTACCTACGTTTTGTCGCTTACACTTGGTTAGGTCCACCCACCCTATATTTATGGAAGGATTTATTACTTTTACTCTCCTCATTATATATATATATATATATATATATATATATATATATTTTTTTTTTTTTTATATTATTATTTTCATTCTATCAGAGTATCTTTCTTTAATATTTTTCTTCATTAGTTATACGTAAGCAAAGGAATGCAGTTTATTAATACATAATCTGGTGAAGTCCCCCGAAAAATTACCCGCTTTATGTATAATTATTTTCAGCATGCATCAAAATTTTTAATTTTTTAATTTACTGGTATTTACTTTCTCACATCTTTAGATTTCTCTTTAAAAATTTTTTCCACCACTTCTAGTTTGTCACTCTGTACTCCTTACATGCCATCTTTCTGCTCCTTCTCTCTTCTCTCGCTAAATTATTATTATTTTGCTTATATACTGTATACAGAGTGTCTCAAAAAAATGTATACACACTTTTACAGCCCACAAATAAATAAATATTTTTTCTCTTTTAGCTGTAACCAATTAAAAATTGTGGCTGAAACGAGACTAAGCTTTGAAGAAATGAAATCCATCCTAAAGTGCTACTGGAAGTAGTAGTAGTAGTAGTAGTAATAGTGGTGGCATGTGATGCAAGAAAGCAAGTGTATGAGCTTATGCAGCATCAGCCAAAAAAAAAAAAAAAATCACACCATTCCCTCCAAATGCCTGTCCAGTTCCTCCTTCCATTTATTTAACCTATCAACTTCCACAACGACAGATGGAAGTCTGTTCCAGCAATTAAACACCCGCTGGCTAAAGATATATTTCCGCACATCTATTCTATATCTGTCTTTTCTTAATTTGAATTTATGCCCCCTTAGGTTCGTAATCTGAACAAGTGGAAGGATCTCATCAGAATTCAGCGTGCTCAACCCATTCAAGGCCTTATACACCTCAATCATATCACCGCACAGGTGCCTAGTTTTCAGCCACTGCAATTTGCAGAATTTAAGCCTCTCTTGGTAAGAGAATCCCTTCATTCCCCTCACCAATCTTGTTGCCCTTCTCTGTACACGCTCAAGCAAATCTACATCCTTCCTAAAATGAGGCCTCCAGACCTGTACGCAGTACTCAAGGTGTGGTCTGACCATTGCCTTATACAGAGGGACAATCACTTCCTTTTCCCTGCTAGCAAAATTCCTATGTATCATTGACAAAACCCCATGACCTGCCCTGGCAGCCTGTCTGCATTGCTCAGAAAACTTCATATCTGACTGCACAATTACTCCCAGGTCTTTTTCTTTTTCTACCACTCTAAGTGTAGTACCACACAGTTGGTACATTTCTCTGGGGTTACTTCTACCCATATGCAGTACTTTGCATTTGTCAAGGTTAAACTTCAGTTGTCACTTCTTAGCCCATCTGCCCAAATTATCTAGATCGCGTTGCAGTAGCTCACTGCTATTACTGTCATTAACAACCTTGCAAACCTTTGTATTATCTGCAAACTTCGACACTAACCCTGATATATCTTCATCAATATCATTGATAAATATACAAAACAACAGAGGACCCAACACCGAACCCTATGGGACTCCACTAATAACATTAGTCCACGAAGAGCAGCATCCATTAATTACCACCCTCTGTCTTCTCCCACTCAGCCATCCTTTTATCCATTGTAGCAACTTACCCTTAATACCATTCTGCTCCAATTTGTACAATAGTCTTCCATGCGCAACAGTGTCAAAAGCTTTCCTGAAATCCAAATATATGATATCAAAATTATTTTTTGCATCCAGTTCCTTTGTAACTACGTCATAATATCCTATCAAATTTATCAGACAAGACCTTCCTTTAACAAACTCATGCTGTGTCTGAATTATTGCTTCAGTCTTGTCTAGATGATCCTGCAATGCATCTTTAACCAGTGACTCCATTATTTTACCCGGAACAGAAGTTAAACTAACTGTTCTGTAATTATTCGTGTCACCCTTCGATCCTCCTTTGTGAATTGGGGATACATTTGCGCATCTCCAGTCCTTGGGAACCTCCCCTGAGTCCAAGGATGCTCTCATAATTATGGCTAAGGGTTTGCTTAGTTGCTTTGCCGTCTCCTTTAATATAACTGGATAGATCCCATCTACCCCAGCTGCCTTTCTTTTGTTTAACTTCAACAATTTCTCTTCCACTTTGCTCTCAGTTATTACAAAATAATTAAGTACCCTGCTACAATTTGATAACCTTCTGCCATTTTCAAACCTTAATAACTCCTCATGTGTTAATGTAGATGCGAAATACTCATTTAGTTTGTTTGCTATATGAGCAGGATCATCAACAGTCGAACAATCGATATCAAGTCGACCAATCAGATTCATCCCCTTCTTTTTAGCGTTTATATAAGTAACGAAATCCTTGCTGTTTTTCTTAACATCTTTTGCCAAAGATTTCTCGTAATCTGCCTTCGCAGATTACGAGAAAGTGGGAGAACGTGGTGGAAGTGTAAAGATATTTCAGAAGGGAGTTTGAAAGAGATCCACCAACGCGGCTCCCCATTGCTCGCATTAGAGATACGTTTGAAGCAGAAGGAACTGTTCAAGACGTCCACAAGCATCGTTCCAGAAGACCGCGCACGTCCACAAACCCAAAAAGAGAAGAAACGGCAATGGAAACCTACCAACGTTCTCCAAGGAAATCTTTTCGACAAGCGGCTCGTGAGATAGAGATTTTAATAGATAGCGTTCATCGCATTTTGAAGCGCAAACAACGAAAATGAATGGGTACCAATTAGAACACTTGCGATATCTCAAAATAATTCCACATTTGTTCTCTATAATTCGAATTATAAATCTTGGATGTATCTGAATTGAAACTGTAAAAATTAAAATTCAAAGTGTGTTACATTTTTTTGAGCTGCCCTGTATATATATTAAATGATCGCAGTATTGTTACAAAAGATGTCATTTGTTCTTATTATGCAAAATAGCATAAGAATGACATCATAAAGAGAACCATTTCTCGTATATTAACAAAACAGAACAGAAGAACAGAGTAAATGCTTTTTTTTTTTTCTTTTTTTTTTTTACAATGTAACTGAATTGCAGCATGGAATTTATTTGGAAACACTGATGTTTTCCACCTTTCCACCTTTTGGATGTTTTTCCACCATGTTTTGCCCACCGCTGTGGGCAGGAGAATGCATTTATGCACTATGTGGCGCGCAAACGTATTTCGCTCGCAACCCCCTTTTAAATATAAAATTGGCGGGACCCCTGAATGTAAATCCCGAGGTAGGATGACGCGATTTTTAGAGAACAAAAATGGCATTTTATAAATTATATAGTAGAAAATTTTATTCGAGTACTGATGAGAAAGGAAAAAAAAACAAAAAAAAAAAAAAACCCGTTTCCTTTTTAAATTACACATTAAGATAATTTTTAATGTTTAAATTAAATACAGCAAAAACAACAAATAAAATTCTTATTCTTCAATTAAGATTACAAAACTATAAAAAATGACCAATTAAAAATCAAAACAATTAATGAAAATGACGAGCCTGGATATCCGATAATATTTGGTCCATATTTGGTGCAACGTTCGAAATTACTAATGTCTTGTCATCTTCTGGGTCAAGTCTGGAACATTTTTTTGTTTTATAGCTGTTAATTTTGAGAAACCAACCTCACGTAAATATGTAGACCTGAAAGGTAGCAATGTTTGTATCGCCATTTTCGATAATTCTGGATACTCGTCTCGAAGAGAAAGCCAAACTTTTTTCACAAGTAGTCCTGAAAACAGCACGTAATGCTTCGTCAGATAAGATAGTCGATAAGAGCAAAAGGTCGATAAGATCTTCCTTTTGCTCAATGGTAATTTCGGAACATGAAGTAATATCAAAAGCAAAGGGATCACGAATTCAATACAACTTTTTTCTGTAGATACATCAAATCATTTGGAAAAATTCTTAATTAGCATTGTTAGGTGGGTGGCAATGATATCCCTAAATTGTAAAATGTCAATGTCATAACAAAATCAGAAAAGCATGGGAACGTTTCAGTATTATTACATTCAAATTTAGTTTTCCAAAGATTAAGCTTCCCTTTGAAAATTTCTGTTTTATCACTAAGTATTAATATATTTGTTCCCTGTCCTTGAAAACCAAAATTTAAATCATTAAGTTTTTCAAATACATCAGAAAGGAAATAAGTTTTCCAAGCCATTTTTTATTTGTAAACAATTTAGAAAGGTTCTGATTATTATCTGATAAAAACAATAAAGCTTCATGTTTGAGGTTAAAAATACGTCGCGACACTTTACCACTGGACAACTTCTTTCGTACATAAAACAAGCGTTTCATCCCATTTCATTACAGAGCATTGTGAAAAATCTGCTATTTAAGCTTCTACTTTTTAATAAAATTGATCACACTTATCGTATCTTTCAAACCTATGTGAAAACCAGTTTGCATTTCCTTTGCTACTAATGCTTCCCTATGTATAATGCAATGATTCAAAACTATATTTGGAGCAATTTCCTTTACTTTGCCTTTTAGACCTTTATTTTATCCTGTTAATGCAGCCGCACCATCTGTACAAATCGCAAAGCAGTTATTCCACGTTAGATTATTTGTTTGAAAGAAAATATTTATAACATCAAAAATCTTCTCGCCCGTCGTTCTTCCTTCCAAAGGTTTGCAAAATAGAAAATTATCCAAAATATCTCCCTCGTTCTAGTATCTCACATGTACAATAAGTTGAGCAGGGTTTTAAATATCTGTGAATTCATTTAACTCTATTGCAAAAATTAAACTTTCTCTCAATCGATTTAATAAACTGAATTTTAAGTTGTCCGCGATAACTGGAATAAGCTGCGAGACTATGTCTCTGGACAAATGAATGGTATTTAAATCGTTGCTGTACTTTTCTCCATTCACAATTGAAATCATTTTTATAGCAACAGGAAGAACAAGAGATTCAGCAATAATTTGTGATTGCAGATTTTTTTCTATTAAATATGAAACTTCAAACGACGCTCATAAAGCTTTACAAGGAATTGTCTATGTTCCTTCATGAAAGATTTCAGACCTTGTATGGAGTCGGCATGTTTTTTGAAAAGGATTCAGCATATTTCATTATCTCTGGATGTTTCGAATGTAAGTGTCTTTTTCCATTTAATAGGTTTCATGCTTTCGTTAGCCAGTTTTTCGTAACATATTACGCACGAAGGACGTGGCTGATCATCAACAACACTGTAAGTAAAGCCGTACTTCACAAATTCTTCTTGATATTTTCTATTCCTTTTCATTTGGAATATGATGGCTCTTTACTAGAAATTGGTGGTTGCACTACACTTGAAATAACGTTAGTGTCCAAATTTTCACGTGATACATTTCTTACCCTTTCAGCTTCTGATGTAACTGTAGCAACATTATTGTCGTCACTCCTCGACTGTTTTGTTCTGATTATCCAACTGTCCATGGTAAAATATAATAATAAAAATTATTATAAATTAAAAAAACAATTATAATATAAAAAGTAGCAGAAGAATGAAAAACACATCCAAGTTGACGTGACAGCACTGAATTACGAAGCAGAATAATGGTTGCGTGAAACAGATTTGCTATTTAGTGCCACCGCATATTCGCACCTCTGGGCTTTAGGCAATTTCAGAAATTTTTGCTGTAGGAAGCACGAATTAAGAGCTAAAGGGATTATGGTTCAGCAATTGAGTAGTACTGAGAAGAATTAATACATAGTGAGAAGTCACACTAGTCAGCTACTTTCTGTGTGTCCATAGCTAGTGAGCAAATTAAAGCATATTACCCACAAGGACAATAAGCAAGAAAGCCACATGCATCACACGTGAAAGCACCCTAAAAAACAGAGTGGCAGTAGGGTTCATTCATATCTCCGACTTCGTTCAATTAGTAAGGTCTCTACACCTACAGTATTGAAAAAGTAATTTTAACAACAGGTTTTTTAGCTTTTGTGTAGAGGTGGATTGCTAAAACAAATAGCACCGGAACGCTCGTTCTCCAGAAGACTATATGATAACGCCACATCGAATGTACAGTAACTGAATCAGACTTCATACTCACGGTTCATAGAACAACCAGTTCTAGCGTTTAGCTCATGGCGAATCAAAATGCAGCGTTCGCACGCATCACAGTATATCTTATTCTTTGGATCTCTTTATCTAACACACTTAATTGTACTTTAGTAAGAAACGTTCAAGTTTCATTGCAAAATTCATATTTTTGTTTTTAAAATTTTTTTTAAAGAAATCTATTAATTTTAAAGATTACTATTAATATATATTTTTAGTAGTAATGGGTAAAATAGATATTTCTCCCTCCCCTTTGATTATGCCATTGTTTCATAATATTAAGAGTATAAATTTAATGATTTTCTATTATGACATTTAGAAAAAAGTGCCTAAACGTCGTTCCGGTGCGTTCCGGCACGAATACACTACTGCTTTTATGTACATAATAACTAATTTATTTAAAAAATTGCCGCGACCCCTTTAATTTATCCGGCGACCCTTTGGGGGTCGCGTCTCATAGTTTGTGCACGACTGCGTGACTATGTTATCGTGAGGAGTTTTGGATCTATTGAGTTATACGTTGATAAATAACTTTTTGTGCAATTCAGATTGTTGCATTTTTTTTTTTTTTTTTATGAAAACCCCAAACACGAAAGGTATCAAAACCTATAGTACTTAGTACCGTGCATGGGTTGAAAGAGAAGTGGGGGGGGGGGTTTGCCGGAAACTACTCTCTAGAGACTAAACATGGGTTTCACCACTTCAAGCCTCCAATAAGCAAAGTGGTGGTATTGCACTGGTTGATGAGTCATCTACCACCTGCAAAAGTGATAAATAGCAATTTGATTTTAGCTAGAGGTTGTTGATTGTTGGAACATGCTTCCATCTGGTGTTGTGGAAGTGTATAGCTTAAATAAATTTAATAAATCATTAGAAATTATAAGGGAATAAACTGGTGATCTGCGAGTTTTTTTTTGGGGGGGGGGATGTTGATGCTGTATAAGCTTGCTTGGATCATTTGCATTTTGTTTATATAACCATTTGAAGGTCTGGCACATTTATTCGGTCGTAATGCAGACTTTTAATTTATAAAAACTGCAATTTACTGAATCAGAGTCTTTCTCTGGTTGGACAAAACATGGGATACATATAAATTACTAGACGATACAGAAAACTTCAGTAGCTATAAAGTAGTATAAAGGTAAACTGCAATCGTTATCAATCTACTACAGGATGGAAGTCTCCTCAACGATTCATGTTGAGGTAAATGGACCATAATCTTCCACACTGGTCCAATACTGGTTGGCAGATTGACCGTATTTAGTAGGGATGGGGCTTGAACCCCGGTATACTCAAAGAGCATGTGGTACTGCATTCCTGCTCATCACCACTCGGCTTCGGAGGCTGTTATAAAGTAGTATGCAGTGAATTTACAAATGAGGTTAGGCAAGCTGAACCAGTTGTGAGAAGTCTCAGGCAAAGAATAAAGAGAGATAAAGTTCGAAGAGTTCTTTACTTATACACTACCCTACCATTAATATCCTTTCACCTCTCCATGGATGGGGAAACAGATTCTATGCATGCAACATGTCACAACTGTTATATTTAGGGCCACCCGTATTTCATACAAATATCCATTTATTTATCATGTCTGTAAATTGGTATTCTCTGGTCGATTTTCCTGTTTTGCTGGACGAAAAAATCCAGTTTCTGGGAGGAAGAACCTTGCTGTCTACACCTGAGACCGAGTAACTCAGCCACGGAGTGAAAAAGGCCCATTAAAGTTCCTTGCGTCATCGACGGGATTCGAACCCGGCCTTTTCCACCCAGTGGGGAGGAAGGTGACGATATCACTGTGCTACCGCCAGACGCAACACGTCACAGAACCTACTATAAATATGCACACTGGGCTTCGAACAGACAATTGCAAAAATGGGCATGTAAGATAAGATAACAAGTTCAACAGAAGTACCGCAACAGTTCAACAGAATTGATCATCTCAACAAATGCTAGACGCCGATTAACATGGTGTTAGGAGCGCGAATCCTGGACTGTAGAGCAGTGAAAACAGTCTTATGGACAGAGGAGTCGAGGTTCGCACTCTACCAGTCTGATGGCCGTTCCTGGGTATGGCGAATGCCAGGGGAAAGTTCGTTTCTGATAGTTTCCTCCCAACAATGAAGTTTGGTGGAGACAGTGGTATGAGGCTGCTTTTTACGGTTTGGCTTGCACCCATTAGTCGTTATCGACAAAACCATGAATGCTGTGCAATACAAGGTAGCCTGGACAATTATGCACTTCCAACGTTATGGTAATACTTGGGGAAAGACCCATACTGTATCAGCAAGACAACGCGCCCTGCCATACTGCTCGGGTCGTAACAGAATGGTTTGAGGAGATGGGTGTGGAAAAGTGGGATTGGCCAGCCAAGAGTATTGATTTGAATTCTAGAGCATCTTTAGGATGTATTGGATCGTCGAGTACGTGAAGATCAGGATCGCCCAAAGAACAAGGCCGATCTGATGGCTGTGTTAAAGGCCCGAATGGAGGAACATCTCACCTGACATTTATAAAAAGCTGGTTGAGAATATGTCGCGCAGATTGAAGACCGTCATAAAAGGAAAACGTTTCAGGACAAAACATTAAATGACACAATAAAAGCTCTTTTTTTTTTTTGTCTAAAGGCAGGTGTCCGGATATTAATGGTAGGGCAGTGTATAAACATAAGAGGAAAGTCGTTCTGTCATTTTAGTCCAATAAATATGAGTGGTTTAACGGTTAATGAATGATTTGGTCAGAAACAGAGCACATATTTTGCATCTAAATTCAGACATGAGGAATTTTTTAGGTATGTGGATTCCAGAACTGTATCAAATTCTTTAGCATTAGCATTAGCATTAGTAGAGGCATATAATGCAAGAAAGCAAGCTTATTCAGCATCAGCCAAAAAAAAAAAAAAAAACACACCACTCCCATTTCACCCCTCCGTTCGCTCGAAATACCTGTCCAGTTGAGCCTTAAATTTGTTTAGGCTATCAACTTCAACAAGTGATGGAAGTCGGTTCCACCAACCAACCACCCGCTGGCCAAAGGCAAATTTCCGCACATCTATCCGACATCCGTCCCTCCTCAATTTGAATTTATGCCCTCTGAGCGGATTATTCTGAGCAAGATGAAGAATCCCATTGGCATTGAGCATGCTCAAACCATTCAAAGCCTTATACACCTCTATCAGATCACCTCGGCGGTGCCTAGTCTCCAGACTCTGTAATTTGCAAAACTTAAGCCTTTCTTCGTAAGAGCAACCCTTTGTTCCATTCACTAATCTTGTTGCCCTTCTCTGTACCCGTTCCAGCAGCTCTATATCCTTCTTGAAATGAGGCCTCCAGACCTGTATACAGTACTCAAGTTGTGGCCTAACCATTGCCTTATACAAGGGAATAATCACATCCTTATCCCTGCTAGAAAAATTCCTGTATATCATTGACAATACTCCATGAGCTACTCTTGCAGCCCGTCTGCACTGCTCAGACAACTTCATATCTGCCTGCACAACCACCCCCAAGTCCCTTTCATTCTCTACCACTGTCAGTGTAGTACCACAGAGTTGATACGTTGCTCTGGGGTTGCTGTTTCCCATGTGTAGTACTTTACATTTGTCAATGTTAAACTTCATTTGACACCTCTCAGCTCATCTGTTCAACCTTTCCAGATCCTGTTGCAGCAGCATAGCGTCAGTGGTGTCCTTAACAACCCTGCCAACCTTTGTATCATCTGCAAATTTGGACATTAAACTTGATATCCCATCATCAATATCATTCATAAACACCGAAAACAACAACGGACCCAACACTGAACCCTGAGGAACTCCACTAATAACATTAGTCCACGTTGAGCAGTGTCCATTGATTACCACTCTCTGTCTTCTGCCACTCAACCATCCCCTTATCCATAGCAGCAATTTGCCTCCAATGCCACACTGCTCCAATTTGTGCAGCAGTCTTCCATGTGCAACAGTATCAAAAGCCTTTCTAAGATCCAAATACATAATATCAAAGTTATTCCCTGCATCCAGTTCTTTTGTGACTGCATCATAATATCCAATCAAATTGGTCAGGCAAGACTTCTCCTTAACAAAACCATGCTGTGTCCGAGCTATAACTGAAGTCTTGTCTAGATGATCCTACAGTGCTTCTTTAACCAGTGCCTCCATTAATTTTCTGGGAACAGAAGTTAAACTCGCAAGTCTATAATTACTTGTGTCAGCCTTTGATCCTCCTTTGTGAATTGGGGTTACATTTGCACATCTCCAGTCTATGGGTACCTCCCCTGAGTCCAAAGAAGCTCTCATAATTATGGCTAGGGGTTTGCTTACTCCTTTGCTGCCTCCTTTAATATACCCGGATAGATCCCATCCATCCCAGGTGCCTTTTTTATGTTTATCCTCAACAATCTCTCCTCCACTTTCCTCTCAGTTATTACAAAATCATCCAGCTCACTGCCAATGTTTACTTTACCTTATAGGGACATTGATGATTTTGTTGTAAATCTGAGGAAAACGTAAGCGAAACGTAAGCGAGTCAGAAAGGGAGGTCGGCAAACATTTTGCCATTATTATGAGAGCATAACACGATTCAGAGGATGTTCCTGCAAAATGGAGACGTGCGAATCAATTCCCAGTTTACAAAGTAGGGCCAAAGGGTGACATGAGTAATAACAGAATTGTCACTTAACTTCTGTTCCAACGAAAATCACAGGGTCAGTGTTTAAAGCTGTTATACAGGACCACCTGAACTAGAATGCAATTATACTGCAGTCATAGAATGGATTTGTTAACGGACCTTCTTCTCTGACCAATTTGATTGGATACTATGATGCAGTAACAAATTAACGGGATGCAAATTATAAATTTGATATCATACATATGGATTTCATGCAAGTTTTTGATTCTGTTGCGCGTTCATTACTGATATATCAAATTGGAGCAGTGTGCCATTGGGGGTTAATTATTACTCTGGATAAAGTGATGGTTGAATGGGAGAAGACAGAGTGTCGTTATCAATAGGCACTTTTCTTCTTGGATAAATATTATTGTGGAGATTTCCAGTGTTCAGTGCTGTACCCTTTTTGTTATCAATATTTATTAATAATATTGGTGAAGGCATATTAGGCTTAATGTCTAAGTTTGCAGATGATATGAAGTTTGGCAACGTGGCTAGTAACAGTAATCAGCATATACTATTGCAAAGTTCTAAATAAATTAGGCAAATGGGCTGACAAGTGAGAATACAGTAATAGTTTAACAATGTAAAATGCACGCTACTTCGTATGAGTTGCAGCAATCGCGGATTAAGTATTTTTTTTTTTTTTTTTTTTTTTTGTTAGTTGTGGGCTCATCGGCTTTGTGGCCATAATGCACTTCAAAAAATTTTTTTTTTTTTGCATTTTTTACTCTGATCCAAGCCCGAGGCGGGATGCGAACTCGGACCTTTGGGTTGCTAGGCAGGCACTTTACCCACCTGGCTAGCCCGGTCGGTATTAAAGTATCAACCATGTGTTGCCACACTCAAGGCAACAGTGGAGAATGAAAAAAGATATGGGGTTAATTGTGTAATCAGATTTCTAGTTCTCTGAGTAGTGCAGAGAAGCTGCCCTTGGTGTTTTGTCAAGGATATACTGGATTTTTTCCCATTTGCGATTAAGAGGCGATTTTCTGGTTGCATAAGGCAATAGATAAGCCATATCTTTAGTATGGATATGGCTTATCTATTGGAGGTTTCCATACTAGTCTGGAAACCTCCTTTGTAGAAGGATGTGGATTCTTTGGAAGGGATGCAAAGAAGAACAAAAAAAAATTATTGAAGGGAACAAAAGCGTGCTCTTACCAAAACGCTTTAATTCTGAAAAGCGCAGCGTCTGCAGACTAAACACCTGTGAATAGATTTGATTTATGATTGATGTGTTGGAATGGATTGAGTCAGCTGAATGCCAATGGAATTCGTTCTCTTGCTAAGACTACACACATGAGGGGGGAAAAATTTTAAATCGAGGAGTTGGTTGGTGGATATTTATCTACAGTCATTGGCTTGTTGATTGCAAAAATTTCATCTGGTGTTGTAAAAGTGAATGGTTTGAATAAATTACAGGAAGAAAAGCACAAACTGTTAGAGGAGATGAACATGTTATATGGGAAATGTTTTTTGGTTTCTGCTCTATCAGCTTACTTTCTTGCATCATTTGTCAATACCCATTGGTTAATTGGTTGTTGTATTGATTCTGTTGAGCGCATCATCAAATTAGGCCACATTGCTCTGTTACAATGTGTTTAAATTGGCTGTGGCCTATGGTCGATTTACTGTCTGCTTAATGAAAATTCCGCATTTCCCTCAGAAATAAACAAAGCTACTTTCATTTGGTACCCACTAATTTTGTAATGTTGTGAAAAAGACCCATAAAGATTTCTAGCATCTTTGACAGAATTTGAACTCAGGTCATTTGATCCAGGGGTGCAAAGGACAGAGATTTTACGAACTCTGCTACCAATGAGGTCAATAGTAAGAGTACACTGAATGGGCAGAAATAATGCGATACCTACTTAATAACGGGTAGGCCCACTTTTCGCCCGGATAAGGACACTCACATGGCGAGGTATTGAGTCACTCGTTCATGGAAGTGTTTCACTGGTATTTCCATCCACGCTGGCTGCACTGCTGTCCATAATTCTGTCGCATTCTTGGGTCGAGTATCCAAAGCTCGAACGGACCTCTCCACAACATCCTAAAGATGCTCCACAGGGTTCAGGTCTGTTGAACGGGGGGGGGCCCTTCCATGGTGGTAAAATCTACGGAATGCTCTTTTAACCATGTTCTAGTCACCACAGGCTCTGTGGGGAGGCCATTGTCCCGCTGAAAGAATCCGTTGCCCTGTGGGAGCAAGATGATCATGAAGGGATGCAAATGGTCTGAAGGATGGATATGTATCCTGGACAGTTCAGAAATGCGACAAGACGTACCAGAGGTCCCAACTTTTGCCAGTTGAACAGACCCCACACCATTACCAAACTATTATATTAGGCCACCCGAATATTTAAATTCATCTGCCGTATTGTGTGTCTTATGTCTGTTAATTGCGTGGTCTATGGTCAATTTGTCTGTTTTTCTGGACGAAAGACCACAGAAACTGGAGTTTTTCGTCCATTAAAAATAGTAAGAATATCTTGCTATCTCTGAGAACGTCTGAGACCGACTAACTCAGCCACGGAGTGAAAAAATCCCATTAAAGTTCCTCGCATCATCAACGGGATTCGAATTCGTGCAACCCCCACACCATTATCAACCGTTCACCTTCCAATAGTTCCTTGTTGACATTAAAGGTACATAGATTCGTGAGGTTTCCGCCAGATACCCACCCTCCCATCCGCTGGAAATAACGGGAATCGGGACTCTTCGGACTAGGAGACCAGTCTCCAATCATCCAAGGTCCAGTGCCGATGTTCTTTTACCTAATTGAGGCATAGAGTCCGATGTCGTGGTGTTAGCAATGGAACTCTGGTGTGTCGGTGGCTCCCAGAACCTATTGCAGCTAATAATCTCCTGATGCTTTTGATGGAGATGTTTCTGGCACCTCCCTCGTTGAAGTCGGCGGTGATTTGTGCCACTGTCGCTCTCCGGTTGACTGAAATAATGCGAGACAGACGTTGAGGGCCACGTTCATCCACCGAAATTCTCTACCTACAGTACTGAGAGGTCGCTAGTGTCGTTGCTAGTACGGTTGACGTTTTAGTATGCTGCACTTCATTTAATATCCTAATGTATTCATTGTGCTTTATTTAATTCAGTTGTTGTCGAGAAATTGTCAGTAAGTTATTCCCTAACTGGCTATAAATTTTAATAGATTTCGTAAACTGTTAATATTAGTTTATTACCATTGTAATATTGTTAGGCCTAACTCAGGAATCGCTGACTGCCTCGTTTAACCGAAAGCCAATATGGCCGCCTTTACATTCGGACGCACGTAACTACGTTCCTTAAATATGTGTTTAAATTGCAGCTAAAATTCCAAATTGTGTCTCCACCTGAAGATAGTCATCTGAGGAGTGCCTAGGTGAGAAATTTTTGGTTGCTTTTAGGGAAATTAGCCAGATACTAACGTTATTCTCTGTTCTCCTTTGTTTGCGAGACCTGAATGGCCTGAATGGAAATGCGGCTCGAGGAGGGAGAATAGAGAAGTGCTCCGGTATAACGCGGCCGCCGCGCTAGGATCTGGCCCTTGACTTGGGAAGTGCTTCAACGCGCTGCAATAGTAACTTTGGACAGGGAACGTGTCCCAACCTTTCCTACCAAACTCTGTACAATTTTAACCAAAGAAATGATTTTTGTGTTTCTCCCCCCACCGACCATAGACTTTCCATGGTGAGGACCCATCAATGCTCTGAAACACATTACAGCAAATCTGATGCCACCATTGTCTTTGCAGATAAGGGGAACACCCTAAAGAAAAAAATCCCGACCTTGTAGGGATATTTTTGCACTTGGCTGTTCTCTCCCCCCCCAAACTGTCAGTGGGGGATAGCCCAAAATTTCAAAAGTTCGTTAGAAACCCCCAAATTACACCACAGACTTGTGGAAAACACCATTCGTCAACATTCCCAAAGCCCAATCCAGGCATAGAGGTGTAACCCCGATAATCCGAACTGTTCTCGATTGACCGGATTACACTAAAAATGGAGGGAAAACAAGGTAAAAACGGCGATAACCAGTTGCAGAGGAAGAAGGATGATCCTGTTATCGTTTACCTGCAGGAGCAGGGGGAGGACATCCCATCCTGGCTCCCCCAATGAAGCGGAAAAACCGCAAAGAAAATGTCCCAATACCTGAACGCGAAATGCACTCCAAGACGGAGAACAGGGAACACCCAGAAGCTATTTCGGTGCAAAAGAACAATTAGGACAAGCAATGAGGACAAGCAGCAAGACTCACCCCTGGACTCTGCCCTACCACAGGGAACTGTTTACGAGAAGACCCTCTTCCTTAAAACAGCATTAGAAAATATATTTAAGGAGAATTCAAACAGAGTGTCTGCCGGACTTAGATCTCAAATTGTGACAATTTTCCACAAGATGGAAACAATACTACATGACCAGTACCTTGAAAGTGAGCGAGCCACCACTCGACTTCATGCTTACCTAGAATGCGGGGCAAGTCAAATGCCACAGCGCGCCCCGACATATTCTGAAGCGCTGAGGCATAAAGACGCCACTGCTGCCGATACCATGACCACTACAACCACAAAATCAGCAACTAGGAAGACGCTGCTCCCCACCCCACATCTCGTGCTACTCAAACCGACCAACTCAGATACGCTGAAAACAAGTGAAGAAGTCAAAAAAAAGATTATTGACTCGCTAACGCAGGAATTTAAAACAGCCAGAATCCGCTCCATACGGAAAACTAGAAACACTGGTGTGATAATCGAAACGGAAAATAAAGAAGACGCTAAATTGATTATCAACAACACCAAGATCCCTACACTCGGTCTCATGGCGGACACTCCTAAAGAAAAAGGTCCCTCAGTCATCATATTTGGTGTAGACCCGAATTTGACTCCGGAGACAATCTGTAAAGAAATCTTCATGCGAAATCTGCAACAAGACTTCCCCGACGGAGACTACAAAAGTTTAGTAGTGCCCAAACATCCAACCAGGAGCAGGCATGGCAGCTCGACCAACTGGGTGGTCGGATTGACCCCTGTAGCGTGGAGAGTCATCACAAAACAAGAAAGGATCTACATATGCTGGAGCTCCCACCGATTTAGGGAACACATCGCAGTGCAAAAATGCTTCCGATGTTGCCGATTCGGCCACACCACCCACACGTGCGCCCAACAGGAACCAATCCGCGGACACTGTGCCGAGAAGGGGCACAACTATGCTAACTTCCCGAACAAAGGAAAAGAACCAGCCTGTGCAAACTGCAAGTGGCAGAAGCTTCTCCATACGCACTCTGTTCGAGACAACAAATGCCCGGTATATGTAAAAGCAAGAAGTGGACAACAAATAAGAATAAATTATGGGAACTTTCTCTAAAAGGTACAATAACAACTGTATCAAATTTCTTCAACTGAATGCGCAGCGGGGTATTGCCGTAGCTGGTCAAATTAGACAAAAAGCTGAAGAAGAGAACCTGGACATCCTTCTGCTGCAGGAACCCTACACCTGCGCGGGTGCTGTCCGGGGTTACCCACTCAGCTACAAAATTGTTCAGGTAGAGGGAGCCATCCCCTGGGCTGCGGTGGCTGTCAGGAATCGCGACATAACTGTAACAAGAATAACACACCTGTGCTCCGAGTGGGCGGCCTGCGCTCACATTGTTACTCCATTGGGAGAGCTATATATCATCTCTCTGTACTACCGCCCAGGAGCAGACATTCAACCAGCCATCCAATACCTAAATCAAGTACAGATGGAACTTTTCGGTTCAAGGATCCTCGTATCTGCGGACCTAAACTGTCGTTCGCCACTGTGGCATAGTGAGACTCCTGAACGTCGAGGAACCAGGAATGGCCAATATGTGGAGGAATTCCTGGCTAAGAGCAGCTTCGTTGTCCTAAATCGACCAAACAATCTCCCCACATTTAGTTCAACTCTCTGGGAGGTCACTATAGATGCAACAATGGCTACCAGATCCCTTACTGGGCACCTGAATGATTGGACGGTGCAGGAAGACTAGACCTCCTCAGACCACAGGGCTATCACCTTTCCGATGCACAGAACGCTTCACTGGGCTCCAACAAACAGCTACAAACTCAACGGATATGCCGTTGACAAGGCCAACTGGAACAACTTTGAAGAAGCCATAATTAGGAACACTGAGAACCTGTTTTCCAATAACCTCAACAACCAAACCCCCGATCAACACCAGCGTGCTGTCACTAACGCCATCCTACACGCAGCGGACCAGTCGATCCGGAGAAGGGTCCCCCGGCCAGGCGCTGTGCCGTGGTGGTCGCAGGAACTTGACCTACTTAGGAGAGATATGAACAGGAAAAGACGTGCCTTCCAAAGAGCCAGGCGGTCCTGGCCTCCTCCTGAGGTTGAACCCCTCAGACAACAATACAGGGAGGCCAGGAATAACTACACTGCGATGATCAGGCAGTGGAAGAAACTGTCCTGGGAGCATTTGGTTTCCACAGTCGGCAATACAGACCCATGGAGCATCATATATAGAATAACCACAAACATGTTACCAAGGGTAGAGGTTACGCCCTCCACCATCACCCCACAAGGAACCATGACCAACAACTGGCACGACACCGTCAACAACATTCTCAATGCCACCTTCAAACCCATCGAAGCGGACAACACACCTCAACAGCATCAGCTGTGCCACGCCAACAAAACCTACCAATCGGCCCGAGTGGAACAACCATTCACTCTGCAAGATTTACAAACTGCCGTACAAAAAATAAAAAAACAAAAGAACCCCAGGACTGGACATGCTTGAACCAGAACTGGTAAAAAAGGTGGCCGAGTATGTCCCGAACTTGCTATTAGACTTATATAACCACTGTCTTCGTCAGAGCTGGTTCCCCTCGGATTGGAAGGTAGCCAGCATAAAATTAATCATAAAAAACTCATCAAAGCAGCCACATATACCGGAGTCCTACCGACCTATAGCCCTTCTCTCTGTACTCAGCAAAGTCCTGGAACAACTTCTTAGACAGAGTCTTGAAGTACATTACACCGCAGCAAATTTAACAACAGACAAACAATTCGGATTCAAAACGGGGAAATCCACTCTGGATGCACTAGAATATATCATGAATGCCGCGTCAAACTGCCAACGAAAATATCTTCTTCTCATCTCTGTGGACTTTGCAGGAGCGTTCGATGCCCTCTGGTGGCAGAGCATCCTCGCAAGACTAAGAGCTGCCAACCTGCCAACAAACCTATATGGTATGGATGCATTCAGAGCTACCTGAACAATAGGAAGATCCTAGTGCAGGCTCCCTACTGCAAGGTTGAACGCCAGGTACACAGGGGCTGCCCTCAGGGCTCTAAACTGGATCCCCTCCTATGGAACTACGTGCTGGATGAGTTCCTCTCCCTGGAACTGGGGGGCGTGCAAGCGCTCGCATACGCAGATGACATCTCCCTAATCCTCTCTGCTGATTCAAGAGCACAACTGGAAACGCTTGCTAACTCAGCACTTTCTACACTAAGAGAGTGGACTGAAACTCATCACCTTAATATCTCTGCCACCAAAATCCAATCTGTCCTACTAAAGGGATATCTAACTCCTACCAGACCACCGCAGATAAAAATCTACAACAGAACGATCAAGTTGGCCACAGAACTCAAGTACCTAGGAGTGATCCTGTACCGAAATTTATCATTTACACCCCACTTAAAATACATCCAGAAGAAAATGAAAAACTACGCTGCCATGCTTGCCAGGATTACCCGCCGCGAATCCCCATTCGCGGCGGGTAATCCTGGCTGAAAAGAAGAACCCTTGCAATACTTTACAAAGCAGCCATTATCCCTGAGATTGCATATGCTTCTGGTGTCTGGCACCATAAGGCCTCTACGGCGGTAAATCGTCGGCTACTCAACATCATTCACCGACCGATTTTATTAACCCTCACCAGAGCGTGAGGGTTAATAAAATCGCAGTCATACATCTGGTGTCCCCAGGTCTCCACAGAGCCACATGCACACATTGGGTTGTTTTCGAGTCCGAGAAGGTGTAATTTGTGGCGGATCGCTCCATGTCCTGTTAGGAGATGGGACTCACTGGGACCCTCCCTCTTGATCTTGAAGTGATTCGCCTAGGCATGTTACAGTAGCTTAGAGGCGGAAATCCAACTACCTTCCAGGATCACACCACAGACCCAACTGCAAATCGGACAGTGGAGAAGAAAAGACTCCAGATCTATTTGCGATCAGTATGGCAGCAGCGCTGGACGACCTCCACAAAAGGGGAAGTCACGCGGAGGTTCCTCCCCGATCTACAACAAATATACCCACAGTAACCGGTATGGCTTTGCCCTGGATTGTACAGCACGTATCTCCTAACAGGACATGGAGCGATCCGCCACAAATTACACCTTCTCGGACTCGAAAACAACCCAACATGTGCATGTGGACATGTGTTTTTGTAATGGGCGGCTCCTAGAACGTTAGTTCAACTCCGCCTCGTATCTCTGTGAAGAACAGTATCACTACAAATGGGCCAGATATGTGTGTGTGTGACGTCGGTTTGTGTGTATTATGTGTGTGTTCTGTTGTTCTGTTCTGGCCACTTGGCTACCCAGAAGCATCAGTCACCTGGACAGATGATTCTGGGTACTCGTCCACACCACGGGAAGGTGGGCCAGTCTCAGCTAATCACGTACTGTCTCAATACGAGACTCTGATCCACCTGATGTTGCCAAAAGGTGGGCCAGATTCCTCTAGGGGCCCACTCCAGAGGAGAGAAAAAAAAAAAAAAAAACATATATATTTATTTAGATTTTCCCGTGGTGCAAAAGAAAAAAAAAAAATAAATAAAATAATAATATCACTGTAGAACGCAAAAAAAAAAAAAAAAAAAAAGTGACAGCAACCCTGAAAACGCAAAAAAAAAAAAAAAAAAAAAACCAACCATGTGACTGATTGTAGAACGCGAAGAGAAAGGAAAAAAAAAAATAATAATAATTAAAGAAATAAAATAAATTAAATAAATAAAAAATAATAATAATAATTAAAAAAAAAATAAATAAATTAAAATAAATAGTAAAAAAAAAAAACAGCCATGGACTGATTGTAGAATGCGAGAAAAAAAAAAAAAAAAAAACATATATATACATATATATCTATAAAAAAAAAAAAAAAAAAGGGGGGGGGGGGAAGAGAAAGAGAGAGAGAGAGATGTTTTCCTTCCTGAACACAGGCCGCAGAAACAAGCTCCACAGCCCATGCAGCAGGATGGGGGGGAGGGGGGAAATACATGGTCGGTTTCAGTCCACTGCTGGGTCATCGATGTTTGCCACTGGTGGTCTGTTAATCCTTCTTCTGCGCCTAAAGACTTCAGCTGAGTAGGTTTGCAGTGCAGGGAGGTTGTTAGGGTTCTGTAGGAAGAGCTCTAGATGCTCGCCAGAGATCTGTGTACAGCTGACAAGGTTGTGTCTCAGATCAGCATACACAATGCACTCGAATAGTACATGCCACCAGTTCTCTTTGGCTCCACAATGGCAGAGATCTGTTGGGTGGAGACCCAGATGGTGTAATTTTTCATTCATAGATCCGTGTCCGGTAATTAGGTATGATGTTTCTAGTGAAGGGGTGAACCAAGACTGTACAGATTTAGTAGCAGTGTAGGTTACATCAGGTAGGAATCTTTTTGTGACAATGCCCTTTGTTGAATTATGCCATCGAGTTTGCCAAATGTTGAAGAGCTCGTTGTAGCAACGTGTCATCTCATCCTTGGGATCAGCATCCAGATTAACCTCAATGTCAAGGATCCTTGTTGGGATATTTTTCTTAATTCGGAAGCACAACCCTCGGAAGGTGACATGTAGATCGAGCGGAAGTGCTCCCGCAATGACCTGAATGGCAGGAGTGGAGACCGTTCTACACACTCGGCAGATTGCCATTAACATTGACCTCTGGATGGTTCCAAGCTTGTCTCGCATCTTTACAAGAGTTACCCGATGGAACCAGGCTCCAGCTGCATAGGTCACAATTGGTAAAAATACTGCGTTGTAATACAACCGCAGGGACCTTTTGGAGAGTCCCCAATCATTCTTAGAGATGCGTATGATGGTTCCTGAGAATCTTTTAACTTTGTTTCGTAAATTAACAAGATGTGGAAGAAAGCTGAGTTTGTGGTCAATAATCACTCCAAGTACTTTGGTTTCAGTGACGATTGGCAGTTGAGCATTACATATCTTTACCTGCGGTGGGCGCCTGAGATCCAGTCTATTCTTGAATAGCATCATTTTGGTTTTTGTTGGGTTGATATGCAACTTATTAAGTGCGGCCCAAGTTGAGAGATCGTCGAGGACCTGGTTTGCATTTTCTTCAATGGCCTTCCGTGAATGCCCTGACACCACAACTGTGAGATCATCGGCAAAGGCCACACTTTTTGTATTCCTGAAGGTGCGGGAGAGCCAGTCTTGGAGGACTATGTTCCAAATGAGGGGTCCCAGGACTGACCCTTGGGGACAACCTCGATTTACTGATCTTGTGACTTGCTGGAATTTTGACTTGAGAATAACTGCTCGGTCGGAAAAATAGTTCTGGAAGAGGCTGTATAATTGCTGGGGGCAAGCGGCAGTTCGAAGGCGTGCCAAGGCACTATTCCACCAGACGGTATCGAAGGCTCCCTCGAAGTCTATGAAGATGGCCAATTCGAATTTTTCTTCAGAACTTTCAATATGTAAAACCAAATCGAACAGAGCTTCTTCACACGACCTTCCACGGGTGAAGCCATACTGGCATGGCGAAACCAAATCGTGCATTTGTAGCATGGAGACAACCCTGAGAGCCATTAGTCGCTCAAGGACCTTACCAAGGTTAGCCAGCAGGGCAATAGGCCGGAAGCTGCGGGGGTCTGTTGGTGGTTTGTGAGGCTTCTTGATGAGGCGAATGAGGGCAAACTTCCATTCTTTTGGGAAGCATCCTTCTTTCAAGCATTTATTGAAGAGAAGATGGTGCGGCCGCAGTGTGTGAAAGCGGATGATGAAGATGTATTCTATTAGGTCAAGGCCTGGACACTTTTTGACATTAATGTTTTTAAGGACTGCTCCCAGTTCTTCTAGTGTGAATGGGTTGGCTTGCTCTTTTGCTATGTAATTGCTGTTGGCAGCTCTAATTGCTGAGTGTTCTGGATGATCCTCAGAGATGTCATCAGGTGGAAACAGTTTGTCTAGAATAAGGTTGGCAGAATCTTGCCAACACTTAGTTTCCTGAGCGTCTACTGAAACAGTGTTGAATATTTCTGGGGAGAAGGTTTTCTCTCTCAAAATCTTATATGCCAGGCCCCATGGATTTGTACGGTTGGTTTCTTTTACGAAATTTGCCCAAGTTTCTCTCTTTCTGGCTGCAATTGCCTTGGTATACTCATTCTTTTTGGCGATATAATCCCTATGAAGGCGTTCGACATCAGGAGCTGGCCAATCACGGTGTCGCTGGTAGTTCCTGCGCGCAGAGTGGACTGCCTTACGAAGGATGGTAAGTTCCAGGGTCCACCATGGGCAGATTGCTGGGCAGAACACCTTCCTTGAGGACCTGTATGAGGCTCTGAGTATGGAGTGCTGGATAAAGGTGGTCAAGTCCTGTGCATTTAGCGAGTCCATCTGTGATGGGTCTGGATTTGGAAAGTCCAGTTCTATGGAGCTGTCATATGCTTCCCAATTGACGTTTCTCGAAAAGAATCTAATGAAGTCAGTTGGCCTTGCTCTGTTGTCGTTTCTCGGTGGAACCAAGTCAAGATGGAACAGTATGGCTCTATGGTCGCTAACAGTCAGATCCGGAGTTACCTTCCAGCAACTAACTGACTGACGTAGGTCTTTTGTAGAGAGGGTTAAATCAATATTAGATTCACCGGTGGAGCTAGAGTAAGTAGTGAACTGGCTAGGCTGGTTATGGATAATAAGATTTTGGCTGAGGATGAAGTCCTCAAGAAGCTGGCCACGGCCATTGGCAACTGCACTGTGCCAGAAGTGGGATTTTGCGTTCAAGTCAGATGCAACCAGGAGTTGTTTGGAGCCAATAAAATTCAGGGCGAATTCCAAAAAGTTTAGTGCTTCATTGATGTTACTTGAGGGAGGGCTGTAGAGTGACATCAGGTAGAATGATTGATCTGTACATGTAATCTGGATACAGGTGGAGAACTGATTGCAGAGGCCCTGGACAACCAGGACATCGAGATCCCTATTTATGACTGCTATACATGTTTTTGGGTCCACTGGGACATGTTGAATGACTCGCGTGTGTATGGAAAAGCCAGTAATTTTAGAGGTTGGATGGGGTTGTATTCTTGCAGCATACGGCTCTTGAATCAGAACAACATCAATTGAATGCTCCTCAGTGGCCTGGCGTATTTCTTCCGCAACTGTGCGGGACCTTTGCCCATTTATTTGCATCATTCGCAAGTATTTAGTTTGAGATACAGGGGCTCCTCTTAGGCTCCCAGAAAGAGTGGGCAGGACTGGAGCGGGGACACAACTGGGATTTCTTGTTGGTTTAGGCATCAGCGGTCCTTAGTCTTACGAGTTCCAGAGCCCTTTGGTATTCTGGGCATAAAATATCCCGGAGGGAATGGTTATGTGCTCGCCTGTTCCTTTTACAATTCACACAAGAGGGCTCTTCGTCAATGTAGGGACATTCTGCTTGGACATGCCCACTCCTGGCACAATGCCCGCAGGATGGAGATTTGTGGGAGCAGCGTTGGGAGGTGTGCCCATATCCCAGACATAGGAAACACCTTGTGACAATTGTAAACGGGCGAAATCGGTGTGCACTGCAACCAAGGAATAATCTATCTGTAGAGAGGACAGTTCTATAAATCCGTGGAGAGAAGCTGATTACTTTGTGTTCTGTAGAGTTGGATTTTGATTTTGTTGCAAACCTAAAAGTGGTCTCAGCCTTAACTTCCTCCCAGGCGAATCCCCGGTCCTGTAGGTTTCTGTGGAACAGATCTTCAAGTAATTCGTCGTTGGAACTGTGCTTTGGAACATCGTACACTATGATTGACGGATTTGACTTTTTAGGAGGAGCTATGACCACTCCTGCATTTGTGAGAGTACCACATGTGGCAATACTTGTTAGGTCTTCTTTTGTTGCGGTCTCCAGTAGGACTCCTTTGTTCCTAATGGGTCTCAGGGATTTCACTTTTAGATTCTTATAATCAGCCCTTATAGTGCTTTGCACCAGATCTTTGACGTCATTGCTAGTCTTGAGCTCTGAGGTATCACTTGCTTTCAACAGTAGTAGATGCTGTGGCTTCTTCTCTGGGTGGTGCACATGGAGAGTTTGTATCATGCCACGGGCAAGGGGCTCCTGTCCCGACTTCACTGCATCAGCATAGGAAGTGACATCTGCAGCAGGCTCAGGGGGGGCACGGAGTCTCAATATAGTCAGGGTCAGCATTAGTACAATTTTGGGGCCTGCCAATAGCATCAATGACCTTTTCCAGGACATCAGTTTTGGATCGAAGTTCTTCATTCACAGCTTTGAGCCTCTCATTGTCAATGAGAAGCTCAGTTGTAATTGACTCAAGGGTGGACCACAACTCCTGCACACCCAACATGTGCATGTGGCTCTGTGGAGACCTGGGGACACCAGATGTATGACTGCGAATTTTATGAAGATCTTCGTGTTGAATTAATCATCCAAGTGCGCCTTAATCGCAAAAACCGGGACACTACTTACTGGAAGATGAAGCCTCATATATAGCATTTACCAAGTTTGCCCAGAACCTGTATGCTAGATGCTTGACCATTCCTCTGCCTGCAAACTTCGAATAGATGTGTCAAACAAAGCTTCTCAGAGACCCCCAACCAGATGTCAGGTTTCACTGCCTGATACTTCATGCAAGACAAAACTGGAACTCTTATGAGAAGTGACAAAACTCCACTTCCCAGAACATTGACTACCGGACGGGACAACAGTCCCATGAATGACTCCCAACTGTGACATTTTGCACAACCTATTCAGCCAAACCAACATTGGATCGCCTCTGCTGGGCCTCAAGTTTTTCTGGATGGTGTGGACCTGACCCTACGGTCTGGTTTGCTCCCACTCATGCACACAGGCCACATTGGCAACCTGAGCCAGCTCCCTTGTTTGGCTCACTGTCTTACCTGTTCCTGGCAGAGCGAGGAGGGGACAGTTTGCTGTCCCCTTCCCCCCGCCACCCTATTTCTTCCCTCTGGTGGGGCATGGGCATGCCCCAATGTAAACTGGAGTTGCCTTCCTTTCGGCTCCATATTTCTGTCTATCTGCCCCCCAGTCTTCAGCCTTCACCCCACTCTATCTGACAGCAACGTGAACATGCCCCAGACAATCTAAAATCACCAATCTAAATTAATTTTGCCCACTTCTAGCGCTCTCCGCGACGCGTACGCGATATATATATATATATTTTTTTAGGTCCTAGCCACTGAAATCTCAGGAAATTAGGTGGCAGGACCTGCCAGAGTGAACTATATACTAGTGAGTACCTGGTCTGCCTCCACGGGGCGAAAGTGGGACAACGTCGGGCCTCAGTAGGGGTCTGGCGGCTAAATGACCAGATGAACAACGGTACAAGGCATCACACATATACAAAGTCCATACACTTTTGAATCTCTGGCTTTTCCAGTCAACTGGTTCACCCACAATGTAAACTACCCGGAGATGGGGGAAACCCCTGGTGCCGCTTGACCCTAAACACACTTTACACTTTACCTACAGTACTGTCCAAGATGAGATGTTATTTCGGAAATGGCGTTTTCCCAATATACGCTTGGTACTGTCGAACCAGGATAGTGCAATTTCTGTACCACCTCCGCGATAGAGTGACTCATGAGTCGGGCACCCCCTATCATCCTTCTTTTGATGTCGGTTAACTCACGACGTTTATTCATACTGACATCGAATTACCGTCTATGTGAATGCAGTGATGCAGTTTACCTATAAGTACTTGCCATGCCGTGGGTTCTTCCAATAGACAGAGGGGTGAGAGCGTCGCGTTGCTCAGGAATCAGGTATCTCATGAATTCTGTAATTTCAGTGTAATCTCTTATAATAATACTAGTTCTTGATTTGTAAGTATATCTTTTTGTACTACCCTGATGATCTTACTAATGTTGTTGCTCTTCTCCTCATCCGTCGAACAGATCAAAGTGCTTTTTGGAATTAGATTTGCAGATAAGTTTATGCGATATTCCAGATGCGACATCATCATTGTTTAATGTAATGGAACTACCAATATTTATGTCTTTGCAATCAAAGTTCCTATTTATTATTATTAGGATCTCTTGAACTCTGCTAGTTGCCCGTCTGCTCTAAGAGAATATCATGCCAGAATATGTCAGTCCCAGTTTTTCTTATCAATTACCTTAAATATGATGCTACCGAATTTGTATTTTATTCTGGCGTTGCTCTTAGCCATGTTTTGATTTCTTAGCATTAGTAGAGGCATATGATACAAGAAAGCAAGCTTATGCATAATCAGCCAAAAAAAAAAAAAAAAAAAACCCATCCCGTTTCACCCCTTCATTCATTCCAAATGCCTTTCCAGCTCAGCCTTAAATTTATTTAGGCTATCAACTTCCAAAACAAAATATGGGAGTCTGTTCCAGCAATCAACTACCCGCTGGCTAAAGGCAAATTTCCGCACATCTATTCTACAACTGTCTTTCCTTAGTTTAAATCTATGTCCCTCTCAGGTTCTTAATCAGCATTCAGCTTGCTCAATTCATTCAAGGCCTTATACACCTCAATCAGATTACCTTCGCATGTGCTTACTCTCCAGGCACTGTCATTTGCAGAACTTAAGCCTTCCTTGGTAAGAGTACCCCTTTATTCCCCTCACCAATCTTTTTGCCCTTCTTTGTACTAGTTCTAGCAACTGTATACCCTTTCTAAATTAATGAGACCTCCAGACCTGTACACAGTACTCAAGGTGTGGCCTGACCATTGCCTTTACAATGGGATAATCACCTCCCTGTCCCTGCTAGCAAAATTCCTATATATCATCGACAAGACTCCATGACCTGCCCTGGCAGCCCGTCTGACTGTTCAGGGCACTTTATATCTGACTGCACAATTACCCCCAAGTCTTTTTCCCTTTCTGCTTCCCTGAGTGTATACTACACAGTATGCACTCAGGTACTACAGAGTTGCTACATTTCTGTTGGGAACATTGTAGTACTACACAGTTGCTACATTTCTGTTGGGATTTTGGTACCCATATACTTTGAATTTGTCAATGTTAAATTTCAGTTGCCACTTTTCAGCCCATATGCCCAACTTATCTAGATCCAGTTGCAGTAGCATACTTTTTTTTTAATGTCGTTAACAACCCTTGCAACCTTTTTATCATCTACAAACTTGGATATTAAGCCTGATATACTTTTATGAATATCATTGATGAATACACAAACAACAGTGGGCGCAGCACCGAACCCCATTAATAGCATTCGTCCACGAAGAGCATTGTCCATTGATTACCATTCTCTGTTCGCTCTGATTCAACCGTCCCTTTTTCCATTGTAGCAACTTTCCCTTAATGCCATACTGCTGCAATTTGTACAACAGTATTCCCTGTGAACAGTATCAAAAGCTTTCCTGATATTTAAGTTTATGATATCAAAATTATTTTTTGCATCCAGTTCCATTGTGACCACATCATAGTATCCAATCAAATTGGTGAGACTAGCCTCAATTTTACACAGTGTGTTCCAAACTGTGGTCTGCGGAACAGACAGCTGTGTTACGTGGGATGTGAACAAGTGTTCAGGGAAAAATCCTAATTAATAATTAAAAAAATAAAATTAATAACTTTTGCATATCCATAGTGTATAATTCTAATTAATTTTTTTTTCGGTTATTAATATACTGTACTGGAATCGACTAATCATATATTCTTCCGAACACTTTATTTTGGCGGACTTCGAACAGCGAATTATGCGTAGATGTAACGACATCTACGAAAAAGTAGCAATGTAGTGATCTAATATGCCATTCGTATGTGATTCAGCATGGAGTAGACCTGGAGCAGAAGCTAACAGATATCACGCATCGTTCGGTTGAATAAAACAAAGTAGCCTTCCTCTGACACGTTGTTTCACGTTTACACAGAAAGTTTCTAATAGTGCGGAAAACTATAAGCATAACTAAACTCACTTCCTTCTACAAATATATTTTTGATAATTAACAGTATCAGTAACAGTATATTTTTGATAATTAACAGTATCAGTAACAGTATATTTTTGATAATTAACAGTATCAGTAACAGTATATTTTTGATAATTAACAGTATCAGTAACAGTATATTTTTGATAATTAACAGTATCAGTAACAGTATATTTTTGATAATTAACAGTATCAGTAACAGTATATTTTTGATAATTAACAGTATCAGTAACAGTATATTTTTGATAATTAACAGTATCAGTAACAGTATATTTTTGATAATTAACAGTATCAGTAACAGTATATTTTTGATAATTAACAATCTGCCCAGACACGATAGGAGGTAGTATATGATGAGAGCCCTGTCGAAATTCGGCCCTGGAAAGATTGTGCAAGACTCAAGGGGTAGAATTTTTTTTCAGTCTGGTCTGTACTTGTTAACAGGAGAGACTGTTTCTACAGGGATGGGATACACTTAAATAGAAAGGGTGCAAGAATGTTTGCTGATGCTATCGAGGCAGTGTTAGGCGGGTCGGAAAACTGCTAGATTGGGGGGGGGGATTCAAGGATTAATAGATTAACAGTAGCCACTGGCAGAGGTGAAAGTGATTCTTGCACTGCTTCTATCGGAATGAGCCGCAGCCTGGAAAATAAGATGCAGGATATTTCAGAGACTGCTGGGAATCATTGGGGTACAAGTAAACACATGGGTTGTGTTAGGGTAGCTAAGAAAAAGAACAGGTGCATGTATACTTGCGTGTACACCAATGCTAGAATTTTAGTAAATAAATTTGATGAATTTGAGGTATTGCTCAAAACATCAAAGGCAGATATTGTGGGGATTTCAGAGACGTAGTGTCACTCAGATATAAGGAATGCAGAACTGGAATTTGGGGAGTACAATGTCTACAGAAAGGAAAGACAGGATAGGAAGGGAGGAGGGGTTATGCTATTAGTTCAGAAATACATAAAATCCAAGGAAGTGAAGCCAGTCGACATGGACAGTGCAGTGTCGAGTCAGTTTGGTGTGATATAAGCATTGGGAGATCAAAATTGAGAGCAGGAGTGTGCTATAGGCCTAATGACTCTGATGATTATAATAAGAAACTGCACAGGGAAATAGTGTGGGCCAGTAAATCAGAGAGTCTTATAATGGGGGATTTTAATTTCCCAAATATTGACTGGAATCTGGGGGCTGGTCACTCACACACTAGCAAGGCTTTTGTGGATTTATTGGATGATTGTTTTCTACATCAGCACGTTCGGGAGGCAACTAAAGGGAGTAATACCCTTGATTTGATTATCAGTAGTGATTCTTCATGCATTAAGAATCTGCAGGTAAATGAACCGCTAGGTAGCAGTGATCACAGTGTGCTGAAGTGGGATTTACTCAAAGAGATAACTACCATCGGGGGTAAAGGGAAGGGTTATTGCTTTCATAAAGGCGGTATTTAAATAAAATCAGTTGGTCCCACTGTATAGAATTTAAATGCTGCCTCAGTCCAGTATTTAAATTCTATACAGTGGGACCAACTGATGTTGTTACCTATAGCAAAATCAAAATGGAAAGCATTCAAAAAACTTATCTTGGAAGCTACAAGGTTTTACATACCAACTAAGAAATATTGTTCAAGGTTTAGGCCTAAATGGATGTCAGATGAACTAATGAGACATATGGCAGAGAAAAAAAATGCATGGGATACATACAATTTAACACGTGACACAGAAGCCTATGATAGATACAAGTTGATCTGTAACCAAGTTACAAAGGAGGTTAGGCAGGCGAAAGCAGATTACGAGAAATCTTTGGCAAGGGATGCAAAGAAAAACAGAAAAGAGTTTTTTACTTATGTAAACTCTAGAAGGAAGGGGATGAATCAGATTGGTCCACTTGATATTGATGGGTCAACTGTTGATGATCTTGCTCAGGTAGCTAAAAACTAAATGAATATTTTGCATCGACATTCACACATGAGGAGTTATTCAGCGCGAAGAATGCCAGAGGTGTATTCAACTCTGGAAGTAAGCTAGAGAATCTTGTAATAACTGAGAGTAAAGTGGAGGAGAAATTGTTGAAGATAAACACAAGAAAGGCACCTGTGTGGATGGGATGTATCCAGTTATATTAAAGGAGCAGCAAAGGAATTAAGCAAACCCTTAGCCATAATTATGAGAGCTTCCTTGGACTCAGGGGAAGTACCCATGGACTGGAGATGTGGAAATGTGACCCCAATTCACAAAGGAGGATCAAAGGACGACACAAGTAATTATAGACCTGTTAGTTTAACTTCTGTTCCCGGAAAATTAATGGGGGCACTGGTTAAAGAAGCACTGCAGGATCATCTAGACAAGACTTCAGTTATAGCTCGGACACAGCATGGTTTTGTTAAGGGGAAGTCTTGCCTGACCAATTTGATTGGATACTATGATGCGGTCACAAAAGCATTGGATGCACGGAATAAGTTTGATATTATATACTTGGATTTTAGAAAGGCTTTTGATACTGTTGCACATGGAAGACTGCTGCACAAATTGGAGCACTGTGGCATTGGAGGTAAATTGCTGCTATGGATAAAGGGGTGGTTGAGGGGGAGAAGACAGAGAGTGGTAATCAATGGACACTGCTCATCGTGGACTAATGTTATTAGTGGAGTCCCTCAGGGTTCAATATTGGGTCCATTATTGTTTTCTGTATTTATAAATGATATTGATGATGGTATATCAAACTTAATGTCCAAGTTTGCAGACGATACGAAGGTTGGAAGGGTTGTCAAGGACACTACTGACACTATGCTACTGCAACAGGATCTGGAAAGGTTGAGCAGATGGGATGAGAGGTGGCAAATGAAGTTTAACATTGACAAATGTAAAGTACTACATATGGGAAACAGCAACCCAGAGCAACGTATCAACTCTGTGGTACTACACTGACAGTGGTAGAGAATGAAATGGACCTGGGGGTGGTTGTGCAGGCAGATATGAAGTTCTCTGAGCAGTGTAGACGGGAGGCAAGTGTAGCTCATGGTGTATTGTCAATGATATATAGGAATTTTGCTAGCAGGGATAAGGAGGTGATTATTCCCTTGTATAAGGCAATGGTCAGGCAAACCTTGAGTACTGTATACAGGTCTGGAGGCCTCATTGCAAGAAGAATGTAGAGCTTCTGGAACGAGTACAGAGAAGGGCAACAAGATTAGTGAATGGAACAAAGGGGTGCTCTTACGAAGGAAGGCTTAAGTTTTGCAAATTACAGTGTCTGAAGACTAGGCACCAGATAGAGGTGATCTGATAGAGGTATATAAAGCCTTGAATGGTTTGAGCATGCTCAATGCTGATGGGATTCTTCCTCTTGCTCAGAATAATAACCTGAGAGGGCATAAATTCAAATTGAGGAAAGACAGATGTAGGATAGACGTGAGGAAATTTGCCTTTAGCCAGCGAGTGGTTGGTTGGTGGACCAGACTTCCATCCCTTGTCGTGGATGTTGATAGCCTGAATAAGTTTAATACTCAGCTGGACAGGTATTTCCAACGAACAGAGGGGTGAAGTGGAAGTGGTTATTTTTTTTTTTTTTTTGGCTGAAGCTGCATAAGCTTGCTTTCTTGCATCAGATGCCTCTACTAATGCTAATGCTAATTATTATAAAAATAAATCACCATGGATTTGTGGTTGAACGAGAAGTAAGTACTTCTAGTTATGCAACTGTGGTTGATGAAAACGAACACAATATTACCAAACTTCAAAGTGAGGATGAACAATCGCAGCCTTTTGTTCCCCAAAACTCCGAAGTGAAAAAACTGGAACTAACTAATAAAAGACCAAAACGAAAGTATTATGACAGTTATTTGAATTTCGGCTTTACATGTGTTGGAAATAAAGTTGCTCCTGATGCACAATAAATCGTATGAAATAAAATATAAGCAAACAGTTCTTTGGCTCATGCACAATAAATCGTATGAAATAAAATATAAGCAAACAGTTCTTTGGCTCATGCACAATAAATCGTATGAAATAAAATATAAGCAAACAGTTCTTTGGCTCATGCACAATAAATCGTATGAAATAAAATATAAGGAAACAGTTCTTTGGCTCACACTAAACTTGGTTTTCGTAAATATATTGTGAGATGAAGATTGTTACGTGACTAAAAAGTTTGGGAGACGCTGGTCTTGATGATCCTGCAATGCTCCTTTAACCAGTGACTCCATTATTTCCCCCAGAACTCAAGTTAAACTAACAGGTCTGTAGTTACTTGTGTCACCCTTTGAACCCCGTTTGTGAATTGGCGGTACATTTGCACACCTTCAAGGAATCTCTCATAATTATGGCTAATGGTTTGCTTACTTCCTTTGCTGCCTCCTTTAATATAACTGGACAGATCCCCTCTACCCCAGGTGACGTCCTTATGTTTAACTTGAACAGTTTCTCCTACACTTTGCACTCAGAATAACTTCTCATGTGTGAATCTAGATGCAAAATAATCATTCAGTTTATCAGCTACTTGATCATGATCATCAATATTCAACCCATTTAAGTTAAAAGGTCAAATTTGATTCTTCCCTTTCGTTCTAGAGTTCACATAAGTAAAGAATTCTTTGCTGTTTTTATTTCCATCCTTTGCCAAAGATTTGTCGTAATCTGACTTCGCCTGCCTAACCTCCTTTGTGACTTGATTACAGACTATTTATATCTGCCATAGGCTTCTCTGTTGTCTATTTATATAGTTAAATAGACAACATGCATATATAGTTTATATGCAACCCATACATTTGTCTTCTCTGCCACGAGTTTCATTAACTCATCTGACATCCATTCAAACCTAAACCTTGAACAGTATTTCTTAGTTGGAATGAAAAGCCTAGTAGCCTTCAAGATTAAGTCCCTGAAGGCTTCCTCTTTAGAATTCAACGTTGGTAAAATGATCAGTTGATCCCACTGTAAAGAATTTAAAAACTGCCCATGACCCCTGTAGTCACCTTGACGGAAGCCAAAGCCCTTCCCTTTACCCTTTATGGTAGTTACATCTTTAAATAAATCCCACATCATTACATTGTGGTCACTGTTAACCAGTGGGTCCTTTATATGCAAATTCTTCATGCATGAATAATCACTGTCGGTTATAAGATCAAGAATATTACTCACTCTGGTTTCCTGTTGCTGTAGAAAAAAGTCATCTAATAAATCCATAAAAGTCTTGCTAGTGTGCGCGTGACCATCGACAAGTTCTTGTCAATATTTCGAAAGTTAAAATTCCCCATTATAAGACATTCTGATTACTGGCCCACTCTATTTCTCTGCACAATTGCTTATGTCACACTAAACTGACTCAACATTGTCTTGTCGACCAATGTCAATTGGATGGACTTCCTTTGATTTTATGTGTTACTAACCAACAGCCTAACCCCTCCTCCTTTCCTGTCCTGTCTATCCTTTTTTGTACACATTGTACTTCCCAAATTCCAATTCCATTTAAAACTCAAATACCTGCTATCAATCCATCTGCTTAATTTATCTAGATCTCCTTGAAAAAAAAAAAAAAAACACCGCAGATAATGTAGACCCAAACTTCAACTATCTAAATCAATTTTCTTATTAAATATTAAAAAATAATGAGTCATACAAATTGGAAAACAGTGCTCGCGCTTCTTGTTGCGCATCATACAAGTTTCTAGACGACAAACTTGCTCATCATTCGTCGCTAGAAACTTGTATGGGTCATAGCACAGTGGTATCCTCACCACCTCATAGATATTGACTGGAATTTGGGGGCTGATTACTCACACACTAGCAATGCTTTTGTAGATTTATTGGATGATTGTTTTCTACATCAGCATGTTCGGGAGGCAACTAGAGGGAGTAATACTCTTGATTTGATTATCAGCAGTGATTCTTCATGCATTAAGAATCTGCAGTTAAATGAACCACTAGGTGGCAGTGATCACAGTGTGCTGAAGTAGGATTTACTCAAAGAGGTAACTACCATTAGGGGTAAAGGGAAGGGTTATTGCTTCCATAAAGGCGACTACGATGGACTGAGACAGTATTTAAATTCTATACAGTGGGACCAACTGATGATGCTACCAACAGCAAATTCAAAATGGGAAGCATTCAAAGAACGTATCTTGGAAGTTACCAGGCTTTACATACCAACTAAGAAATATTGTTCAAGGTTTAGGCCAAAATGGATGTCAGATGAACTAATGAGGTATATGGCAGAGAAGAAAAATGCATGGGATACTTACAAATTAACACATGACACAGAAGCCTATGATAGATACAAGTTGATATGCAACCAAGTTACAAAGGAGGTTAGGCAGGCGAAGGCAGATTACGAGAAATCCTTGGCAAGGGATGCAAAGAAAAACAGCAAAGAGTTCTTTACTTATGTAAACTCTAGAAGGAAGGGGATGAATCAGATTGGTACACTTGATATTGATGGGTCAACTGTTGATGATCTTGCTCAGGTAGCTAACAAACTAAATGAATATTTTGCATCAACATTCACACATGAGGAGTTATTCAGCAAGGGGAATGCCAGAGGTGTATTCAACTCTAGCAGTAAGCTACAGAATCTTGAAATAACTGGGAGTAAAGTGGAGGAGAAACTGTTGAAGATAAACACAAGAAAGGAACCGGGGTGAATGGGATCTATCCAGTTATATTAAAGGAGGCAGCAAAGGAAGTAAGCAAACCCTTAGCCATAATTATGAGAGCTTCCTTGGACTCAGAGGAGGTACCCATAGACTGGAAATGTGCAAATGTGACCCCAATTCACAAAGGAGGATCAAAGGCTGACACAAGTAATTATAGACCTGTGAGCTTAACTTCTGTTCCAGGAAAATTAATGAGGCACTGGTTAAAGAAACACTGCAAGATCATTTAGACAAGACTTCAGATATAGCTCAGACACAGCATGGTTTTGTTAAGGGGAAGTCTTGCCTGACCAACTTGATTTGATACTATGATGCAGTCACAAAAAACTGGATGCAGGGAATAACTTTGATATTATATACTTGGATCTTAGAAAGGCTTTTGATACTGTTGCACATGGAAGACTGCTACACAAATTGGAGCAGTGTGACATTGGAGGCAAATTGCTGCTATGGATAAAGGGGTGGTTGAGGGGGAGAAGACAGAGAGTGGTAATCAATGGACACTGCTCATCGTGGACTAATGTTATTAGTGGAGTCCCTCAGGGCTCAGTGTTGGGTCCATTATTGTTTTCTGTATTTATAAATGATATTGATGATGGTATATCAAGCTTAATGTCCAAGTTTGCAGACGATACAAAGTTGGCAGAGTTGTCAAGGACACTACTGACACTATGCTGCTGCAACAGGATCTGGAAAGGTTGAGCAGATGGGCTGAGAGGTGGCAAATGAACTTTAACATTGACAAATGTAAAGTACTACACATGGGATCAGCAACCGCAGAGCAACGTATCAACTCTGTAGTACTACACTGACAGTGGTAGAGAATGAAAGGGACTTGGGGGTGATTGTGCAGGCAGATATGAAGTTCTCTGACCAGTGCAGACGGGCTGCAAGAGTAGCTCATGGAGTATTGTCAATGATATACAGGAATTTTTCCAGCAGGGATAAGGAGGTGATTATTCCATTGTATAAGGCAATGGTCAGGCCACACCTAGAGTACTGTATACAGGTCTGGAGGCCTCATTTCAAGAAGGATGTAGAGCTGCTGGAACGAGTACAGAGAAGGGCAACAAGATTAGTGAATGGAACAAAGGGGTGCTCTTACGAAGAAAGGCTTAAGTTTTGCAAATTACAGTGTCTGGAGACTAGGCACCAGCGAGGTGATCTGATAGAGGTGTATGAAGCCTTGAATGGTTTAAGCATGCTCAATGCTGATGGGATTCTTCCTCTAGCTCAGAAAAATCACCTGAGGGGGCATAAATTCAAATTGAGGAAAGACAGATGTAGGATAGACGTGCGGAAATTTGCCTTTAGCCAGCGGGTGGTTGGTTGGTGGAACAGACTTCCATCCCTAGTGGTGGAGGTTGATAGCCTAAATAAGTTTAAGGCTCAGCTGGACAGGTATTTTGAACGAACAGAGGGGTGAAGTGAAGTGGGTTTTTTTTTTTTTTTTTTGGCTGATGCTGCATAAGCTTGCTTTCTTGCATCAAATGCCTCTACTAATGTTAATGCTAACTTCCCCACACCGGGTGGAAAAGCCCGTGTTCGAATCCTGTCGATGACGCGAGGAACTTTAATCGGCTTCTTTCACTCCGTGGCTGAGTTAGTTAGTCTCAGGCGTAAATAACAAGATTTTTCCCCAGAATCTGGGGTTTTTCGTCCCAAACAGACAAATCGACCACAGATCACACGCAATTAACAGAATTAACCGATATAAGACACCGCAATGGAGATGAATTTAATTATACGAGTGGCCTAAGTATAATATTTAAAAAAAAAAAAAGAAGTTGGATGTGTTCCCATTTGGATTGCTATTTCAATGCATTCGTGACGTTAGTCTAGTAAGAGCAGTGGCTGGTGATGACTACTCCTCTTCTATCAGTTCATCAGTGGCGAAACTACCATATCTGCAGGTATGCCATCGCGGGGGGGGATACCAAAAAATTTTAAAATCATTTTATTAGAGTCATCCAGAATTTCTTCTACATACCCATTTATGTAATGTGCCTGTAAATTGCGCGTGTTCTCTGGTCGAGTCGGTCGTCGCTAGAGACTTGTATGAGTCATACAAAGTTCGATGTGTTCCCATCCGGAATTGTATTGCAATGCATTGATTTGTCTGTTTTGCTGGACGAAAAAAAACCCCAGTTTCTGTTGGGGGAGAAAACCTTGCGATGTACGCCTGAGATCGACTAACTCAGCCACGGAGTGAAAAAAGCCCGTTAAATTTTCTCTCGTCATCAATGGGATTCGAACTCTGGCCTTTTCCACCCTGTGTGGCGAGGACGGTGACGATACCACTTTGCTACCCGCGCAGAGTGTTAGGGTTCCGACGGTTTGTTCGGTATCCTTATTTGTAGGACTTGTTCGGTATCCTTATTTGTAGGACTTGTTCAGTATCCTTATTTGTAGGACTAAGGATAGTTTTAAGTATCCTTAAAACTATCCTTATTTGTAGGACTAACTTATCTCTAATACCGCATTGCTCCATTTTATGTTCGAGTGTGATTATGGGGTATGGTCAACACGGCAGAAATTGAACATGTGCTAGTACTGCCCATGTTCTTATCTGACTCAGCACACGTTTTAAAAAAACTTGAAGTAAAACTCGAGACAAGGAAATAATTCTATAATTCATTTATTTTTTATAACTGAGCTCCGTTATTTTGGCAAATCTCGTCTAGTGTAATTTGAATTCAGATGTTTACTAGGTAACCCAGGGAAGGCATGGATTTTTGATAGTCGCAATTTCATTTATCCACGTGTCAGTTGTGATGACAATTGATAGAGTTTTCATAGTTCTTTCGGTGGGTGTTTTCAGAACTATTTTGCGTTTCTTGTTATTAGAATGTATTTAAAATTACAGTACAGTATTTGTTTTTTCTGTAACTGTGTGAATAACATCATTTGAAGATTCTATTTTTTTTTTTTTTTTAACATTGTAGATGAACGTATGTCACGTAATTGTCTTCCACTTTTATTATATATTTACAAAGTTCTTTCATATTTGTTTCGTGTACCCTGTGGGTACAAACTAGTATCTTGATGCTATCCTTGCATATCGTGAATTTGTTGCGATGCTAGATAGCGTATTGCACAGAGTAGTACTCTGTGGTGTATTGTATCCGTAAGTAATATAGTTTCTAACCGAGTAGTATCGTCTGCAAACGCACATCTTGGGAATATTTCTTGTGAATTTTTCTTTCGTCATTTCTTATATTGAGGAATCGAAATAGAAAATTTTGTGGTACAAAATTCCCTTTAAAAATAAAATGCTTTATTAATCAACTGATAAATGTAAGGAAGAGGAACGTGCTGCGGTCCGTTCCGCGCCCTGTTTGTATTGAAACTCTTTCGACTTGGGATTTGATCTTGTTGTTGTAAATTAAGCTTCTTTATTGGGTCGTAATATAAGCGGAATAGTATTTTAGAAATGTAGTTCAATTACTTGTTAATTATGTATATTTTTTGATGACTTCCGAATTTTTAAAGTTATCATTGTTTAGTTACTCTCATTGTGAAGTTGGTATAAAAAAATGAGGTTTTTTTTTTAAATTTTTTTTTTAATATAAAGAGTTAATTGGTATTTCATCGTAAGAGTTAATGATAAGGTTTTGAAACAAATGAAATTTTGTGATAAGGTTTTGGAAAGTAGTATTTTTTGCGATATCAAGAATAGAGTTGCCCAATGCCATACTAGGGGAGTCAGAAAAGTTCTCAGAAGAGGATATATAAAATCTAAATTATAGAATAGATTATTTTGATAGTTTTTCTTTTACTGATTTATATTATCCAATCGGTGAAAGAAAAGCTCGTAAATGACACTTTTTTTTTTTCATAACATGGATAATTTTTTTAAACCGAAAATAAAGTTTTAATTTTCCATTGTTTGTCTTTCTTTGAATATACTATGTAAATTTTGAAGCACCATCTTGTAGTAGTAGTAGTGGCATGCGATACAAGAAAGCAAGTGTATGAGCTTATGCAGCATCAGCAAAAAAAAAAAAAAATCATACCATTCCCTCCAAATGCCTGTCCAGTTCCTCCTTAAATTTATTTAACCCATCAACTTCCACAACGACAGATGGAAGTTTGTCGTTGTGCAATTAACCACCCGCTGGCTAAAGACATATTTCCGCACATCTATTCTACATCTGTCTTTTCTTAATTTGAATTTATGCCCCCTTAGGTTTGTAATGTGAACAAGTGGAAGGATCCCATCAGAATTCAGCGTGCTCAACCCATTCAAGGCCTTATACACCTCAATCAGATCACCCCGCAGGTGCCCAGTCTTCAGCCACTGCAATTTGCGGAACTTAAACCTCTCTTGGTAAAAGGATCCCTTCATTCCCCTCACCAATCTTGTTACCCTTCTCTGTACACGCTCAAGCAAATCTATATCCTTCCTAAAATGAGGCCTTCAGACCTGTATGCAGTACTCAAGGCGTGGCCTGACCATTGCCTTATACAGAGGGACAATCACCTCCTTTTCCCTGCTAGCAAAATTCCTATACAGTATATCATTGACAAAACTCCATGACCTGCCCTGGCAGCCTGTCTGCATTGCTCAGAAAACTTCATATCTGACTGCACAATTACTCCCAGGTCTTTTTCATTTTCGACCATCTTAAGTGTAGTACCACACAGTTTGTACGTTTTTCTGCGAAGTACTGAATATGGGTTACTTCTACCCATATTCAGTACTTTGCATTTGTCAAGGTTAAACTTCTGTTGCCACATCTTAGCCCATCTGCCCAAATTATCTAGATCCTGTTGCAGTAGCACACTGCCACTACTGTCATTAACAACCTTGCCACCCTTTGTATTATCTGCAAACTTCGACACTAAGCCTGATATACCTTCATCAATATCATTGATAAATATACAAAACAACAGAGGACCCAACACCGAACCCTGTGGGACTCCACTAATAACATTAGTCCACGAAGAGCAGCACCCACTAATTACCATCCTCTGTCTTCTCCCACTCAACCATCCTTTTATCCATTGTAGCAACTTACCCTTAATACCATTCTGCTCCAATTTGTACAATAGTCTTCCATGCACAACAGTGTCAAAAGCTTTCCTGAAATCCAAATATATGATATCAAAATTATTTTTTGCATCCAGTTCCTTTGTAACCACATCATAATATCCTGTCAAATTTGTCAGACAAGACTTTCCCTTAACAAACCCATGCTGCATCTGAATTATTGCTGCAGTCTTGTCTAGATGATCCTGCAATGCATCTTTAACCAGTGACTCTATTATTTTACCCGGAACAGAAGTTCCGGGTAAAATAATAGAGGGAAGTTGTGGATCTGCTGGAATGGATACATAGAAGGGCAATGAGATTGGTGAGAAAAAACAGAAGGTGCTCTTACCAAGAAAAACTTCAGTTCTACTAGTTGTAGCATGCAGAGGCTAGGTACCTGCGAGGTGATCTGTTTCAGGATGTTTAAAGCTTTGAATGGATTGAGCAAGCTCAGTGTCGATGGCATTCTTCCTCTAGCTGAGACTATGCGAATGAAGAGGTATAACTTCAAATTGAGGATAGATGAGCTGAAGTTTGTTTAGTTTAGAAGTGGTTAGTTGCTGTATTGGAAGTGGGTAGTTTGAATAAATTCAAGTCAGATCTAGACATACTATTGCAGCATATGGACATGTAATGTTAGAATTTTTTTTTTTTTTTTTTTTTGCTGATGTGTAACTTTCTTTCTTGTATCATTTGCCACTGCTAATACTAATATATTGTAATTTATTAAGTGGAAATCGATTGTTACCTCTTTGAAAAAGGTTGTTTATCTCTATGCATATTAAGTGGATTATTCCATTTCCTCTAACCTTTTAAATTGTTTTTTAATTTAATTTTTTGGTGAACTGGTTTCTGCTAGCACACCAAATTGCTAGGCAGTACCCGTAGGCCTTAATGCCTGAAATGCCTCCCACCCAAATATAAATTACACAATAAACACAAACCTAAAAATTGAATAGGAACATGCCCTAATTCAGTAAATGTGTGTATAATGTTTATAATTTATAATTTTTACAATAGCATTAAGGCCACATATCTACAACTACAGTTCAACTAAAATTTTATTCCTTATAGTGTATAGAACATAACATTAACATTTAAGAGTATACAGCAATACCTCACAGCACAGCTTTAGACAGCACGGTTTTCACTATAACACAGTTTTCAATTAAGTTTAAGTCAAATTTACTGTACATATTAAAACTCATTCAATAGCCTAGACGCATGCTCTACATATATGCTGCGTTATCGTAGCCTAGGTACGTACGCATATGTTGCAGTGCCATTCTATTGTCTCACATGCACATGTGCCAATAGCTCCCCTCAGGCAGTCAGCAGCAATGTGTGACAGTGTTCAGTATTCTTAATTCCATCTTGACGAGACGACACGATAGCTTCTCAAACTTTTCATTTTACAATTTATTTTTTCCCATATAAATACGATCGAAAATATATCTGAATCTTTGCTAGAAATCACTTCCAACAATATGCATTCTGTTTGGCAGCATGTTTTGCCTCATTTGGCAAATGATTTCACTGGTTTTGAATCGGAAGTTCAGACAATTGCTGAAGACACTGAAGATTAGAAAAGACTTTGGATTCGAAACTTTGAACACTGCCAATCTATGTGACTGCATTGACTCACATGCAAATAACTTAGATGATGCAACTCTTCTTGAAATTGATGAGCAAACTGCATATGAAGAAGAGAAAAACAATTCTGAAGTGGCACCAAAAGAATTTTCAACAGAAGAATTGGAGAAAGTTTTTGGCGGGGTTGACATGACCTGTGAGGCGATTATGAACGTAGGATCAAGATATGGCAAATTTTACAAGATGGGATTTGATACTACAAAGACTTGTATGCATAGAATAAGAAAAATGACTTCACCAGACTTCATTATTGAAATACCCAAATAAACAATAAAGCTTTTTTCACATATCTCAATACGTTACCTTTTTTTTAATAAAATTTTTGCAATATTTTTTATTTCAAATCCTTTTAATTGACTATCAATTGCAAATCGTTTATAGATTTATTACAATTTGTAGACTGTTTCTCTGGTACGCATTCAATTAAAACCCATTATAATTGTACCTCAATCAGCACAGTTTCACATAACACGGAATAGTTTTGGTACCAATTCTCAGTGCTATGTGGGGTATATATATATTATATTTTAGTCTGGTTCCTTGAGTGCAGTACTGAATTTTTCAGCTTACTTGGTTGATTCCAAAACCTTTTTCAGCAGATATAATAATATGGAATGGAATTTTAACATAATGGTACAGTCAGGCCTCGTATAACATGTGTTTACACTACACAAATTCTATCATATACGATTTATAAATAGGGGAACGATATTGTGTATAACACGAACCGAATTCGCTCATGCACTATTCGCCTTTGTGTTAACAAGAAATGGCAGTCGAACACGGAATCATCCCAACTGAACGCAACACGATAGCAATGAAGAGAAGATTCTGAATATGTATTTGTTTTTTATATCAGTGAAGAGGAAACACATTTCACCATAATAATATAAAAACCCACACAATTCCAGCTATCAGTATTATTGCAAATGCAATTAGATTGAGTTTACTACCAGTTTATAACAGATCCCACTAGCAGAAACGCAACTGGAAATTGTTTTATGGTAGTGATCTCCAGAAATGTGGTTTAGTAAAATGTGAGCTAGTGAGGTATTAATGTCTCTGCCTTTACGGTGTTGTTTATTCCATTGCACAGCTTTGTTTATGTGTATTAAGGGTGCCTCCTCATTTTGTAATTGAGGAGGCACTCTTTTACTGATTTACCCTAAAAATCAGTAAAATACTTAAAAGGTATGAAAAGGAATTGTCCTGGTGAAGACACTACAGATTCAGAGAGAAAAAGAAAAGCAATATCGATAGACAGAGGCGGACTGGGTCAAAAATTCTTACCCGGGAAAATTTGTAGTGGCCTCATACTAGCATTTATGGCCAAAATCACACTTTTGGCCCACCGGGGTTTCTCCGGTAAGGTTTATGGACAGTCTGCCTCTGTTAGAGAAAAAAATATGAAATTGTGAAAAACTTTGAGCAAAATGAAAGAACATGTGATATTGCACGTGCTATAGGCCTAAATGAGGCAACGCTGAGAATTAGAAAGAATGCAGAGAAAATAAAAACAACTTTCATAGTAGAAACAACTCAAAGTGTAATAAAATCCATTAGATCAAGACACAATTGGAAGAGATGGAATGCCAGTCATCTGTTTGGTTAGAAAATCAAACAAAGAACAAGTTTGCTTACAATAGAAGCAAAAGCATTAGCAATATTTTATTACGTAATAGTCGGTAATGATTTGGTTACAAATGTGTGTTCAATCTTGGGTGGTCGGCACCTAACCCTATTTTTCCCATTGGGCCTGTTATTTATATTGCACGATTTTGCATTGCATGAGGGTTACTAGGAACACAACTGTCGTGCTATACGAGGACTGACTGTACTTAAATTTCACTTAAAGACGTAACAGATCTCTTTGCTATTATTAGAGTGAATTTGTCCCTTCAGTAATGGGTTCCTCTTTCCCACAGTATGTTATTGGCATTGCAACATGTGCAAGGGCACATGTTGCAAGAAAGCAAGCTTATATAGCATCAGCCAAAAAAAAAAAAAACAAAAAAAAAAACACACACACCTCATTTCACACATCCACTCTTTCCAAATGTTTGTCTATTTCTGCCTTGAATCTGTTTAAGCTATCAACTTCTATGACAGATGGAAGTTTGTTCCAGCAATCAACCACCCACCGGCTAAAGGCAAACTTCTGCACATCTATCCTACAACTGTCTTTCCTCAATTTGAATTTATATCCTCTCAGGTGATTATTCTGAGCAAGAGGAAGAATCCATCCCATCAGCATTGAGCATGCTCAAACCATTTAAAGCTTTATACACCTCAATCAGATCACCTCGCAGGTGCCTAGTCTCGGACACTGTAATCTGCAAAACTTAAGCCTTTCTTCGTAAGAGCAATCCTTTGTTCCATTCACTAATCTTGTTGCCCTTCTCTGTACTTGTTTCAACAGCTCTGCGTCCTTCTTAAAATGAGGCCTCCATCCAGACCCGTATACAGTACTCAGAGTGTGGCCTGATCATTGCCTTAATACAAGGGAATAATCACCTCCTTATCCCTGTTAGAAAATTCCTGTATATCATTGACAAGACACCATGAGCTACTCTTGCTGACTGTCTGCACTGCTCAGAAAACTTCTTATCTGCCTGCACAATTACCCCCAGGTCCTTTTCACTCTTTACCACTGTCAGAGTAGTACCACACAGTTGATACGTTACTCTGGGTTGATACGTTAAACATGTTTAAAAAGTATGTTTAGGAATGCATGATTATAATATTTGTGATTGAGTTATGTTTCACTGGATTAATTGAAACAATGAAAAGGATGCACAAAACTAATTGTAACTATAAAGTTTGCACAAAGCAGGAACATATACTCCCCCCCCCCCCCCCCATCAGAGATCTTAACATTATGCTTTCTGTGTCCTCCTTTTCAGTGGTGTTGGGGGAAAGGGAGAGATAGAGAAAAAATTTGTTTATAGATAAACTAAATTTTCAGTTCTAATGAGCTGGAAAAGTAAAAAAAATAATAATATACTGAATGACTATCTTTCTTTTTTTCTGGTTTTGCACTGTGTTATCACAATTTTATTTTAAGGAATTCTCTCCTTTACCACCCTTGTAGGTAGCACAGCGGATATAATTGGTCCCATCAATAATGCGATGAAATGTGATGGGCTTTTTTTTCACAACATGGCTGAATTAGTCGGTCTGAGGTGAGTGTCGTATGTTTTTTTTTCATCCAGAAAGTAGGATTTTTCTTCCAACAAATTGGCACATTGATTACAGAATACATGCAATTCATAGACACAATATACAGGTGAATGACAGTTAGTTGCTTTGGTGCTTAACATAAATAAAATTGCTCTTGTACCACTAAAGAATACTCACAAAGAGGGTTTATTATAATGTATAGTCTCCTTAATGTAATTCATCATTGGTTTCAATTAAAACTCTTACACTAATAAATTCTGAAGTGTCTCGATTGTTTCCTCTTTTATAACTGATAAAAACATTATCATAGTAATAGGTTTAGCTAAGATAGTGCCTTCTGTGATAATGCAGTAAGTTTGCCACTTAATAGTTTTTTTTAAGAAATCTGGGTTTAAATTCTGTTAGAGTTGGAGGTATTTTGAAAGGTCTCATAAGTTTAGCTGTTTGAGTTGTTCCCTGTTCTCTCATTTTTTTTTTTTTTTTCCAGCTTGTACACTGTGCAAATTGCTTGTTAACATATTTATATAAACATAATATATGATACAGTAAAACCTGCATTATGCACCACCTCATGGAACTGGCAGAAATGTGGTGCTTAATAGAGACTGTGTGGTAAATTTTGTTTTTATTTAAAAAATTTTTTTTTTTTTGATTTGGTGGAAAACTTTCCCAAGGAGTTTGGGGAAAGGCTGCTTCCTTGTAGCATTTAGCCATTCTGATACTAATTCAGATATTTTATTAAATTGAAAACCAAACAGTTCTTGGTGAAAAATAAAATGTTTTTGGAAGGTTTATTTATTTATTATTTTTTATGAAAACCCTAAGTATGAGGTATTAGAACCAATAGTACTTAGTACTGTGGATGGGTTGACGGTTGAGAAGATAAAAGAAGATACTTGTTAACATTAGACTTGAATTTCTATAGATGCTAATTTTCAGGAAATTAGCATTTGCATTAGTAGAGGCATATGATGCAAGAAAGCAAGCTTATACAACATCAGCCAAAAAAAAAACAACCTTCCCATTTCACCCATCCATACACTCCAAACATTGTCTACTTATTCCTTGAATTTATATAAGATATCAACTTCCACAACAACAGATTAGCATTTGCATTAGTTGAGGCATATGATGCAAGAAAGCAAGCTTATACAGCATTAGCCAAAAAAACCCCTTCCCATTTCACCCATCTGGTCACTCCAAATGTTTGTTTAGTTCAGCCTTAAATTTATTTAAGCTATCAACTTCCACAACAACAGATGGAAGTCTGTTACAGCAATCAACTACCTGCTGGCAAAAGGCAGATTTCCGCACATCTGTTCTACAACTGTATTTCCTCAATTTGCATCTATGCCCCCTCAGGTTTTTAATCTGAGCAAGCAGATGTATCCCTTCAATGGTTCGAGCAGGCTCAATGAACCTGCTCAAACCATTGAAGGCCTTATACTCCTCAATCAAATCACCTTGCACGTGTCTAGTCACCACATGCCTGCAACTTGCAAAACTTAAGTCTCTTTTTTGGTTCTAGCAACTCTACATCCCTCCTAAAATGAGGCCTCCAGACCTGTATGCATTACTCAAGGCATGGCCTGACCATTGCCTTATACAAAGGGATAATCATTTCCTTTTCCCTACTAGGAAAATTCCTGTATATCATTGACAAGACCCCATGACCTGCTCTGGCAGCCTATCTGCACTACTCAGAAAACTTCATATCTGACTGCACAATTACCCCCAGGTCTTTTTCATTCTCTACCACCTGGAGTGTAGAACAACACAGTTGCTACGTTTCTCTGGGGGTTACTGCTACCCATATGTTGTACTTTGTATTTGTCAAGGTTCAACTTCAGATGCCACTTCTCAGCCCATATGCCCAATTTTTCTAGATCTTGTTGCAGTATCATACTGTCATTACTGTTGTTAAAAACCCTGCCAACCTTTGTTATCATCTGCAAACTTTGACATTAAGCCTGATATACCTTTATCAATATCATTGATAAATATACAAAACAACAATGGGCCCAACATCGAACCCTGGCGGACTCCACTAATAACATTAGTCCACAAAGACCAATGTCCATTGATTACCACTCTCTGTCCTCTCCCACTAAACCATTCTTTTATCCATAGTAGCAACTTGCCCTTAATTCCATACTGCTCCAATTTGTATGGTAGTTATCCATGTGCAACAGTATCATAAGCTTTCCTGAAATCCAAGTATATGATAATCAAAATTATTTTTTGCATCCAGTTCCTTTGTGACCACATCATAGCATCCAATCAAACTTGTCAGACAAGACTTCTCCTTAACAAATGCATGCTCTGTCTGAATTATTACTGTAGTCTTGTCTAGAAACTCTAGATGATCCTGCAGTGCTTCTTTAATCCATGACTCCATTATTTTCCTCTGAACAGAACAGATCTGTAATGACTTTTTGGCTGTGTTAGGGTAACTAAGAGCATCAACCAACTACCTAACCAACCATCAACCAACTTCATAATTACATATGAAGTGAGTTTGTTTTCAGAAAATGGAAGTTGAATGAATAAATGAGGAAGAAGAAAAGTTGGCTCTGTCAGTTTGAAGTTGGACAGTAAAAGAATGTTGACTGTTTGTGGCACCTGTTCCTATTGGTTTGGAAGAGAGAGTGGGAATTATAGAAGCCAATTCAGTAGAACAGTGCTCGTGGAATTTTTTGAAAGGGCATGCAGCAGAAACAGAACTTCTACGAGACAAAGAATAATGGTAGTAATATTAATAGTCATACAGCACAAGGAAGCCCAAGGCTTCTGTTGCACTGGCCAAAAAAAAAAAACCCTGAGTAGATAAGAAATTAAAATACAAATTATATACTTCAATTCTCACATAAGTAACTATCCAGTTGAATTTTGAATTTATTGAAACAGTCAGCCTCAACTACATGTGAAGGCAACCTGTTACAGCAAGCAACGACTTGCTAAAAGAAAACTTCCTAAAATCTAGTCTAAACCTCTTCCTTTGTAATTTGAATTTTTTCCACAAATCCTGGAATTCTCTATAACAGTGGGCGCCTCCGTAGCCAGGTGGGCAGGAGCAGCAGTGCGTAGCACACGCTTTAGACCAGAGCTCGAGCCTGTGACCACCAAATATGGAGGATGCAGAAAGGTCAGGGAATGACCACAGCATATCCCTGGAGCAATATGGCCTTAGTTGCCAATGCTCCTAAAAACCAAATAATAACAACAATTATAACAATGAAAATTCTGTCTTTGTTCACTTTACTATCCCCCTCTCAGAGCCTTATAAATCTCAATCAGGTGAACTTTTGAGTTGCCTGGTTGCCAGGCTCTGTACCCACTTATTCAGAGTCTTTCCTCATGGTCACCCAATTGCTGATCTCACCGTACGAGATGCCTGTCTTTGGACAGTTTCAAGAAACTCGGTCTTTTTTCAGATGAGGTCTCCATGTGTGAACCCGGTATTCCAAATATGGTCTTACAATTGCGTTACACAGTGGTACTATAACTTCCACATCTCTTCACGATAAAGTTTGATAAATTATTGATAGAACACCTTTGCCTTTCTTGGTGCCTGTTTACACTGCTTAGTAAACATCATATCTGCCTATATTGTACCTTCCAGGTCCTCTACTGTATTTAATCCAATCTCACAAAGTCTGATTTATTTTAGGATTGCTATTCCCCAAGTGTATGACTTTGCATTTTGTTGCATTAAAACAGCTGTCACTTTTCTGACCATTCTTGCAGCCTGTTCAATTCATCTTGAAGGATCGTAGCTTGGCAGTGATCAATACCTACTCTACCAACCTTTACATCATCTGCAAATTTTGATATCAAGCCTTCTACCCCATTGTCAATGTTGTTTATTAAAATCAGAAACAACAGTGGTCCTAGATGCGATCACTGGGGACCCCGCTTCTGACTTTACAACCAGTCTGAAGAATATTGATTAATCACAACCCTCTGCCTTCTGCCTTTCAGCCATCCAGTTTTCCATCTTAGAATTTTTTCGTTAATCCAACATGTTCCAGCATATACAATCAGTAATCTTTCATGAGGGACTTAGTGAAATTTCTTGCTAAAATCCAAATTCCTTGCTAAAATCCAAATAAACTATGTCGAAATTGATCACTGTATCTAGCTCATGAGTGACTGTATCAAAGTAACTTGCTAAGTTAATTAAACATTATTTTTCCTTAACAAAACCATGTTGTGTGTTATTCAGAGTGCCATATCTAACTAAATGTCTTTAATTGCACTCTTAATCATTGTTTCTAACTGGTCTCTAGTTACCAATTTTGCAATAAGAACTGACTATATGTATTGGTGATATGTTGTCACTTCTCCAATTCAATACAATCTCTCCCAAGTCCAAAGATGCCCTCATAATTAACTTAAATGTACAAGACACTCCCTGGCAACCTCTCTCAAAATTTCTGGCTATATGCCATCACCTCCAGGAGTCCTTGCCTTTATGCTTGAAAGTTTTTCTAATATACAGTCATCTGTAATTTCAAAATCACCAATTTCATTTGACTTAGCTTCACTTGCACAGCTTCTTCTCAGCATGCAAGTTCTTTCTTCAGAAAAGACAGATGCAAAGTACCATTTCAATTCATTTGTAACATCAGCTGTGTTGTCTAAGACTTTTCCACACCCTGAATCAGATTGGACACTGCACAAGTGTCCAATCTGATTCACTTTTTTCTTTCTTGTATTCATATACAGGAAAAATTCCTTGTCCACATTCTATGCTCTCTTGGCCAGTGCTTTCTCATATGCAGCCTTGGCCTCTCTAAATTTATTAACTTGTAGCTGTTGTAGGCTGCTGTACTATTCATCACTCTGTAACTGTCCCATGCTTTAAAGGTATTAGCCCTCACTCTGCAATCTGCCCAATTAATAGATGTCATATAGTGCCTTAAACTGTAATAGTCCCATCTTCTGAAATTAAAACCCATGCCTTTACCTTTAACTGCTGGAACGTCTTTCGTCATCTTCCACACTGATGACTGCAAGAACCACTGATCACTGCTTTCCAGTGGTTCTTGTATTTTAAGCCCTGTGATGTCATCTAATTTTTGACCAATGATGTGGTCAAGAATATTCCAACCCTAGTATTATCTCAGACATGTTGGTACAAATAATAATTGTCTAGTGTATTTAGAAAAATTTTTCCCCAAGATGAGTTTCCTTTCCACTTATTCCAATCAATCTGGGTCAAATTGAAGTCACCCATAATAAGACATTTGTACTTGCTTGCCCATTCCATTTGCTAGTAAAGACTCTCATCATATTCTTCAGAATTGTCTGGTCTGTAGATTACTCCTACTCTCATTATACCTTTGTTTTCAACTAACTGACACCACACAGATTCCATGCTGGCAGAATTTAGACTCAGCAAAATCTCTTTTCATGCTCAGGCTGCTTTTCATAAGCAGCATGACGCCACCTTTCCTATTTTCCCTGTCTTCCCTAAATATATTATACATCCCTTAGTTGAACTCATCATCCTCAATTTCTGGTTGGCACCATGTTTCTGTTAACTGTATTATGTCAGCATTAGATGTCCTAACTAGGAGCTCAAATTCAGCCATTTTATTGAAAACATTCCCGACATTACTGTAGACTAGACAGAGTTAAGAACTAAGTATTCTTCTACAGTTTACCACCCTGACACCCCTTGAAATTATTTTGGCTTCTTTCCCTATTTTTTTATATCCCACTCATTTGAAATGTTGCTACTCTCAGAACATCTTCCCAACTTCACTTGTTGTGGCAACAAACAAGAATTCTTGAGGTGAGTCTAAGCATTACTTTGACCCATATCATCAGATAAATGCAGATCTATATTACCCTTCTAGCAGTTTCCCTGAACACTTAAGGTATACTCAATGGTACTGTCAAATATCCTTGCACCACCTTGGTTCAAATGAATACTATATCTTCAAAATAGATTCCTTCTACCTACAAGTGCTGGCAATGCTGATAAAAATTTCTTGCCTAGAGTTTTGCAGAATTTTCAAGGCCTGAGTTGATCCACAAGGCTTTCAGCCTATAATCCCTCCTACCATGACTGGGCAGAATTGCAGACACATACACATTGACCTGATTCGTAGCATTTTTTCAGTGTTGTCCTACATTCATCCAACAAATGGACGGGTCTTGTTCATTTAATATCGTTAATCCCCACATGAATAATAATGCTCTTTTTATCCTCCCCCCCCCTTTAAAATCTGACAATCTGTGTGTAGCTTTATCATTTGTTGATCCAGGCAAACACACTGTGGTTCTGGTCCACCTATCTTTATTACAAAAAATATTACCCGTTTCTCTGACCAGTAGTCTCCCAATAAAACTAGATTGCTTTCAACCAGAGTGGTATGCATTTGACTATTCTTATTTGGGATCCGAATTTGGGGTACATCACTTGTCAGGCCATGAGATATTTGGGTCCCTGATGAGCTCTCAGATTTGTTTCTAGGGCAAGCACTCGTTTCTTCAGTGACTGAAATTTTTCCTGTAATGCACCAAGTTCCAATTTAAGATTGGTACACTCCTTACATTGTGTGCAAAGAAAAGAATCGTCAGTTGAGTGGCGAGACTTTGTTAGAAATGAGTCATTATTTTACTTAATTGCCCTCTTTTGAATGGGATCTAGAAGCCTGAAAGAGATTTTGGGGGCACCGCCCCAGATGTGAGAACAATATTCTGTGGTAGGGTGGATTTGCAATTTGTACAGAGTGATCAGCTGTTTGGAAGAAAAGTAACACTGAGAGGGGGAAGAGAAAATAGTTTTTTTTAGATGCAGAGAAAGTAATATTTGTAATGTGCTTATGCCAAGAGAGATTAGTAGTCAGAGTAATTCCCTATAAAGATATTTGATTTTGTCTAGAAATCAGTTATTGAAGATAAGCATAGGACTATAAGAATCCTTTTTGCAAGATATAAGAAAGAAAGAAAAATCAGTTTTAGAAGGATTGAAATCTACTAAGCTATCTGCATCCCAACGGAGAATTACCTGCAGATCAGCATTTAAGGAATTGGTAGTGGGTTGAAGCTGTTTGTGAGGGCAAGGTTTCTCAGATTGGAAGATGGAATACACTGTTCTATTATCAACAAAATTATGGTTAGGATTTACAATTAATGGAAGCATGTCATTAATATACAAGAAGAAAAGAGTGGGAGAAAGAAATGAACCTTCGGGAACATTCTCGTTAGTTAGAACTTAGAAGACAGAGTGCCATCTACCATTACTGCAGTGATCGGTCAGAGACAAAACTGGATACCCATTTACAAAACATATATTTGGAAAACCATAGGATGGAAGCTTATTTAGAAGTCTGTTATGCCAAACATTATCAAAAGTCTTTTAAATGTCAAGGGCAACTGCTCCAGTTTCACTAAACTTTTACATTGAATTTTTCCATATATGGGTAATATAAGCCAGAATATCGCCAGTGGATTGACAATGACAGAATCCATAATGGCGATCATTGATCAGATGGAAGCTTTCTAGATAGGCTATACTAGATGAGCACTTGAAGCATGAGTATCAGCTGCTGCCGTGAACTCAAAAGTAGCAAACTACATGTACTGCTCCTGTCAGATTGTTTCAAACTAGGTGGAGCACTCCTACAGTTTCATTGGATATCACCAGCGACTCACTTTTTCTATTCCCAGTTTCAAGATGGATTTTGTTCAAGTTGGATGTATTGTGCATTTATGTATATTGTTGATTGCAAGTAGAAAGAGAAAATGACGATGGTGGCTTCCTCCAGAAAATTCAAATAGGTTAAAATCAGGATAGTTTTATATATTATGTTTGAAACATACAGGAAGTCTCCTGAGTAGTTTTTTATTTTACAGAATGTTGATACAGAATTTTGATGGACTTCTAATGTTAATTAGTGGGAAAAAACACAAAATATGATACTGTGATGTGGAAATCAATACTGATGTTTACATATATGCTTTATGTGCTGTACCGACAGGCCAACTCCCACTAATTAAAATATTTCTGAAATGTTGTTTTCTTTGTCTGTAAAATTATTTTATTCCTACCTGCTATTCTTATTCAGAGATTAAGGTATTTGTAAGACTTGGTGTCTTGCAGAATTACTTTTGGTAACATAAAGGGTAACTTTCCATTTGATTTTACTGCACGGGACTTTTCAGAATAAAACTCCTGTTGTTACTGTCTTCCCAACACTTGACATTATTTCCAGATGGAATATTGACAAGTACTTTCCATCCATTTGAAGCAGAAAACATTCTCATCTACTCACACTGTACAATAAAGAAAACTTTTCTTTTTATCAAATGCGCATTGCTGTGTTATCAGTTTTACACCAGTTTTTTTCTGTTTCCAGTGGGGCTTCCAATAGATGAATTTTCTCGATTTTGTATTAGTAGATGCAATACACATTGAAGAAAGGAAGTATGATCTTTTCATTTTTCAAAAACAATCCATTGCAAATCTTTCAGCCATGCTTTTTATGCCAAGAAACAGTTACGTGCATTTTCCCCCATCACGCTGGCAACGACCCTGTACTTTGCAGCTTACTGCGTTCTTTCATTGCTTTCACAATACTTTTTAAAAAAGAGACTCTGAAGTTATGTTTGAAACAAAAGGTTCCAAATTCGTTTTGGAAGAAGAAAGAGAGACCGCACGTGATTCTTTTTTGTTAATGCTGATATTAGTTTTACTGTTACAGTGGATATTCTTCAGCAGTTTTCCGATTACTGTTTTGATCTTATTTAATAATAATAAGGTTCTTTAGTAACTTAAATTATATATATTCATGATTCCATACACACAGACAACCAGAGGAATCTACCAATAAATTGTCTCTGCAAGTGAACAAATTTGTATTTCGGTAACTAAAGAAACAGTACTAAAACAGAAGTAATATTTACAATAAATATAAGGTTCAGAACTGAGCTTTCTGATTCTTCTCATCATTACATAGTTCATCCCATTTCAAAAACATTTATTTCTAATTTCAGTACAACACTTTGCCTTTATTTCTTTGTTGGAGTAGTCTTAATGTGTTGTACAAGGAGGCCTCCTTTCCACCTCATAAATAAACTCCTCTGCGTCAAACATCGTCTTCCCCAAAGTATAATAAACAAACCAATTAAGGCCAACGACCCCCATGCATGGAGAGAATATCTCCTCGGGCTATGCATATGCCAAGGCATTCGCACTTGTAACCTTCCAACGGCATTGGCAGGCATTCAACACCAGCTAATGTCGTCCAATGGGGCATTCAAAGAGCCCGTCTGGTTTGCATGCTTCTGCTTCCTGTAAAACTGGGTGTTGGAAGGCGTTGCTGATGCTGTGCTTCAAGCGCTCATGTAGTATAGCTCTTAAGAGTTGGCTGTTAATAGATTTAGTGTTAGCATTAGTAGAGGCATAAGATGCAAAAAAGCAAGGTTATATAGCATCAGCCAAAAAAAAAAAAAAAAATCTCCCATTTCACCCATCCAGTCACCCCCAAATGTTTTTCTAGTTCTGCCTTGAACTTATTTAAGTTGTTGTCCACTACAACAGATGGAAATTTGTTCTGACTAGTTTTGAGTTTCCGCACATCAATTCTACAACTGTCTTTCCTCAATTTGGATTTATGTCCCCTCAGGTTAGTAATCTGAGCAAGAGGAAGAATCTCATTAGCATTGAGCTGGCTCAAACCATTCAAGGCCTTATACACCTCAATTAGATCACCTTGCAAGTGCCCAGTCTCCAGATGCTGTAATTTGCAGAACTTAAGTCTCTCTCTTGGTAACAGCGACCTTTTATTCCACTCGCCAACCTTGTTGCCCTTCTCTGTGCTTGTTAGCAGCTATACATCTTACCTAAAATGAGGCCTCCAGACCTGTATGCAGTAATCAAAGTGTGTCCTGACCTTTTTACAAAAGGATAATCACCGATTTAATTGTATCTTATGTTGTGACTATTCCTTCACATTAAGTAACAATAGTCTTTTCTAGGTAAAGCATTACTTATTCAAAGCAGTGCAATACATTGTAACTTGTAAAGGAATAGTCACAATAAGAGATACAATTAATCGATGCCATTCATACTACTTTCGTAGTTTTATTATGGCTAAATTATGGTGAAAATGCAAAGAAAAACAGCAAAGAGTTCTTTACTTATGTAAACTCTAGAAGGAAGGGGATGAATCAGATTGGTCCACTTGATATCGATGGGTCAGCTGTTGATGATCCTGCTCAGGTAGCTAACAAACTAAATGAATATTTTGCATCGACATTCACACATGAGGAGTTATTTAGCGAGGGGAAAGCCAGGGGTGTATTCAACTCTAGCAGTAAGCTAGAGAATCTTTAATAACTGAGAGTAAAATGGAGGAGAAACTGTTGAAGATAAACACAAGAAAGGCACCTGGGGTGGATGGGATCTATCCAGTTATATTAAAGGAGGCAGCAGAGGAAGTAAGCAAACCCTTAGCCATAATTATGAGAGCTTCCTTGGACTCAGGGGAGGTACCCGCAGACTGGAGATGTGCAAATGTGACCCCAATTTACAAAGGAGGATCAAAGGCAGACACAAGCAATTATAGACCTGTGAGTTTAACTTCTGTTCCAGGAAAATTAATGGAGGCACTAGTTAAAGAAGCACTGCAGGATCATTTAAACAAGACTTCAGTTATAGCTCGGACACAGCATGGTTTTGTTAAGGGGAAGTCTTGCCTGACCAATTTGATTGGATACTATGATGCAGTCACAAAGGAACTGGATGCAGGGAATAACTTTGATATTATATACTTGGATCTTAGAAAGGCTTTTGATACTGTTGCACATGGAAGACTGCTGCACAAATTGGAGCAGTGTGACATTGGAGGCAAATTGCTGCTGTGGATAAAAGGGTGGCTGAGGGGGAGAAGACAGAGAGTGGTAATCAATGGACACTGCTCATCGTGGACTAATGTTATTAGTGGAGTCCCTCAGGGCTCAGTGTTGGGTCCATTATTGTTTTCTGTATTCATAAATGATATTGATGATGGTATATCAAGCTTAATGTCCAAGTTTGCAGACGATAACAAGGTAGGCTGGGTTGTCAAGGGCACTACTGACACTATGCTGCTGCGGCAACAGGATCCGGAAAGGTTGAGCAGATGGGCTGAGAGGTGGCAAATGAAGTTTAACATTGATAAATGTAAAGTACTGCACATGGGAAACCGCAACCCCAGTGCAACGTATCAACTCTGTGGTACTATTCTGACAGTGGTAGAGAATGAAAGGGACCTGGGGGTGGTTGTGCAGGCAGATATGAAGTTCACTGAGCACAGACGGGCTGCAAGAGTAGCTCATGGTGTATTGTCAATGATATATAGGAATGTTTCTGGCAGGGATAAGGAGGTGATTATTCCCTTGTATAAGGCAATGTGCAGGCCACACCTAGAGTACTGTATACAGGTCTGAAGGCCTCATTTCAAGAAGGATGTAGACCTGCTGGAACGAGTACAGAGAAGGGCAACAAGATTAGTGAATGGAACAAAGGGGTGCTCTTACGAAGAAAGGCTTAAGTTTTGCAAATTACAGTGTCTGGAGACTAGGCACCAGCGAGGTGATCTGATAGAGGTGTATAAAGCATTGAATGGTTTGAGCATGCTCATGCTGATGGGATTCTTCCTCTCGCTCAGAATAATCACCTGAGAGGGCATAAATTCAAATTGAGGAAAGACAGATGTAGGATAGACGTGCGGAAATTTGCCTTTAGCCAGCGAGTGGTTGGTTGGTGGAACAGATTTCCATCCCTTGTCGTGGAAGTTGATAGCCTAAATAAGTTTAAGGCTCAGCTGGACAGGTATTTTGAACAAACAGAGGGGTGAAGTTAAAGTGGTTTTTTTTTTTTTTTTTTTTTTGGCTGATGCTGCATAAGCTTGCTTTCTTGCATCAAATGTCTCTACTAATGCTAATGAATTCACTGCTATTTTTATTGTGTATTACCAATCCGTAATGTATTACGCCTTGTAGTGTTTAGTTTATCAGTATTACTACTATTTTGTGGAATCTCTCATATTGTGGAATTATACTTCACAACTGGGTTGACATGATTGCAGTGCCACCGATGATAGGCCAACTAGCCTTGAAATGGTGCCATCTGGGTGGTGGTATCCACTGAGAATAAGTAACAATAGTCTTCTCTATTGGTGAAGCTTTTCTTATTCAAAGTAGTGCAATACATGGTAACTCATTATGAAGGAATAGTCACAATATGAGATGCAATTAAATTGATGCTATTCATGCTACTTTCGTAGTTTTATTACGGAAAAATTAGGGTGAATTCACTGCTATTTTTATTGTAATTAAGAATTTGCAGATAAAGGAATCACTAGGTGGCAGTGATCAGACTGTCCTGATGTGGGATTTACTTAAAGATGTAACTATTAACAGGGGTAAAGGGAAGGGTTTTGCTTTCTTAAAGATGACTACAGTGGTCTCAGACAGTTTTTAAGTTCTGTACAGTGGGACGAACTGATGATGTTACCAACAACCAATTCTAAATGGGAAGCATTCAAGGAATTAATTTTGGAAGCTACTAGGCTTTTCATGCCAACTAAGAAATACTGTTCAAATTTAGACCCAAATGGATGTCAGATGAACTAACGAGTCTTGTCAGAAAAGAACAATGCATGGGATGCATATTAATTATCAGGTGACACAGAAACCTGTGTCACCTGATAATTAATATGGTGACACAGAAACCTAGATTGTTATTATCAAGAGATTAAGAAATACTTCTTTACTTATATGAACTCTAGAATGAAGAGGGTGAATCAGGTTGGTCCACTTGATATCCATGGTTCGACTGTTAATGATCCTACTCAAATGGCTGACAAACTGAATGAGTATTTTGCATCTATATTCACACATGAGGAATTCTGTAGGGAAGTGGAGGACAGAAGTTTATTAAACTGTAACAGGGAGCTAAATGATTTTGTAAAAGTGAGAGCAAAGTGGAGGAGAAATTGTTGAACATAAGAAAGGCACCTGGGGTGGACGGGATCTATCCAATTGTATTGAAGGAGGCAGCAAAGGAAATAAGCAAACCCTTAGCCATAATTATTAGATCATCCTTGGACTCAGGGGAGGTCTCCTCAGACTGGACATGTGCAAATTTATCTCCAATTCACAAAGGGGGATCAAAGGCTGACATGAGTAATTACAGACCTGTTATTTTAACTTCTGTCCCAGGGAAATAATAGTCATGGTTAAAGGAGCATGGCTTGATCATTTAGACAAGACTGCACTAATAATTTAGACATAGCATGGCTTTGTTAAGGGGAAGTCATGTCTGCCTAATTTGATTGGATGAGGATGAGGTCACAAAGGAACGGGTGTAAAAAAATAATTTAGCATTAGTAGAGGCATATGATGCAAGAAAGCGAGCTTATGCAGCATCAGCCAAAAAAAAAAAAAAAAAACGCTCCCATTTCACCACTTTCTATTTTGATATCATATACTTGGATTTCAGGAAAGCTTTTGACACTGTTGCACATGGAAGACTACTGAACAAATTGGAGTACACCCTATCCAAAAATTTCATTACTTCATACAGTATGGTATTAAGGGCATGTTGCTACAATAGATAAAAGTATAGTTGAGTGGGAGAAGACAGAGAGTGGTAATCAATGGACACTGTTCTTCTTGGACTAATGTTATTAGTGGAGTCCACCACTGTTCTGTGCTGGGCCTATTGTTGTTTTGTATATCTTTCAATGATATTGATGAGGGTATATCAAGCTTAATGTCCTAGTTTCCAGATGATGTAAAGGTTGGTAGGGTTGTTAATGACAGTAATGACAGTATATTACTACAACAGGATCTAGAAAAGTTGGGCAAATTGGCTGAGAAGTGGCAACTGAACGTTAACATTGAGAAATACAAAGTACAGTCTGTCCTCGTATAGCACGATAGTTGTGTTCCTAGAAACCCTCGTGCAATGCAAAATCGTGCAATATAAACAACAGGCCGTATGGGAAAAGTGGGGTTAGGTGCCGACCACCCAAGATTGAACACACATTTGGAACCAAAACATTACCAAACACAATAAATAATCGGGGAATTTTAATCGTTATAAAATACTTACGTATTTTATAACGATTAAAATACGTAATAAAAAATATAATATATTTTTTTATTATAATATAATAAAAAATAAATATTTATTATTATTTATTATATTATTATATTATATTATTTATTATATTATAATAAAGTATTTTTAGTATTTTTAATACTAAAAAGTATTTTTTACGAATAAAACACGTATTTTATTCGTAAAAATTTATTATATTAAATAAAATAGTCGTAATAAAATACTTACGTATTTTATAATACTTACATATTTTATTACGACTGTTACGTAATAAAATATTGCTAATGCTTTTGCTTCTATCGTAAGCAAACTTGTTTTTTTGTTTGATTTTCTATCCAAACAGATGAGAGCCGTTCCATCTCTTCCAATTCTTTGTGTCTTAATCTAATGGATTTTAATTACACTTTGAGTTGTTCCCGCTATGAAAGTTGTTTTTATTTTCTCCGCACTCTTTGTAATTCTCGGCATTACCTCATTTAGGTCTGTAGCACGTGCAATATCACATGGTCTTTCATTTCGCTCAAAGCGTTTCACAATTTCATATTTTTTTTCTCTATCGACAGAGGCGGACTGGCCATAAGCCTTACCTGGGAAATCCCGGTGGGCCGGAGGCCGGTGTGATTTTGGCCATAAACCGTAGTATGAGGCCACTATAAATTTTCCCGGGTAAGAATTTTTGGCCCAGTCCGCCTCTGTTTATCAATATTGCTTTTTTTTTTCTCTCTCTGAATCTGCAGTGTCTTCGCCAGGACGCTTCCTTTTCACACCTTTTAAGTATTTCACAAATTTTTAGGGAATAAAGCGCAATTACAAAACGAGGAGGCATGCTTAATACACATAAACAAAGCTGCGCGCGTGTAGCAACTAAATAAACAACACCGTAAAGCCGAGATACACTATTAACACCCCAAATTTTACTAAAGCACATTTCTGGGGGTTACTACCATAAAACAATAAAAACAATTTCCAGTTTCGTTTCTGCTAGTGGAATCTGTTATAAACTTATAATTCGTGTTATATAAGATAACGTTCCCCTATTTATAAATCGTGTATGATCGAATTCGTGTAATGTAAACACGTGTTATACGAGGACCGACTGTACTGCATGTGGTAGCAGTAACCCTAGAGAAATGTAACAACTGTGTGGTACTACACTCAGGGTAGTGGAGAATGAGAAAGATCTACGGGTAATTACACAGATGTGAAGTTTTCTGAGCAGTGCAGACAGGCTGCCAGAGCAAGTCATGGGGGTCTTGTCGGTGATATGCAGGAATTTTGCTAGCAGCGATAAGGAGATGGTAATCCTTTTGTATAAGGCAATGGTCAGGCCATACCTTGAGTACTGTGTTCAGGTCTGGAGGCCTCATTTTAGGATGGATGTAGAGTTGTTAGAATGAGTACAGAGAAGGGCAACCAGACTGGTGAGAGGAACAGTGGGGTGCTCTTACCAAGAAAGGCTTAATTTCTGCATATTGTAGCATCTGGAGACTAGGCACCTGCGAGATAATCTGATTGAGGTGTATAAGGCCTGGAATGGGTTGAGCACGCTGAATTCTGATGGGATTATTCCTCTTGCTTAGATTTCGAACGTGATGAGCCATAAACTGAAATTGAGGAAAGACAGTTGTAGAATAGATGTGCGGAAATTTGCCTTAACAGAAAGTTGTAGAATAGATGTGCAGAAACTGTAAAAATGATACATAAATAAAATATTACAGGAAAAAAAAACAATAACCCATGTTTAGTCTCCAGAGCTAAATTCTGGTCAACCCTTCCCCATCTGTTCCACCATGCAGTATGACCAATGAATTTTGAGGTTATGTTGAACATCAAGGCAAGATACAATCTTCCTTACATTTCGAGGGTATAGCTCTAAAACGGCATTTGCAGGCCGGCCGCTAGTTAGTACACTAGACTGAACCTATTGGTAACTCTTTAGGAGGCTTCCGAAACATCTAGTGTATAATCTTGCTACCGCTACTCTACTCTGCCAGACAGTGACTGGAGGGGTCTGAGTAGTGTGTATGCGAGGGGCATTGTTTGTCATGCTATGTCAAGGATCTGGGTATATTCTTACCACGTGTACACCATATCCAAAAATTTCATTACTTCATACAGCATGTCCCTACCACTTTTTCTTGCTATTGAATACATCAAGAATTGTCAAACTAATAGAGTAAGCTTATCTGCAAAAATATCTAAACCTCCCAAACACTTCCTAGTTCAAACACTTCCTATGTACTTTTTCTGACAGAATCTCAGTTATCGGTTGATTCAACCGCTGCTCATCTTAGTTGCCCAGACTATTCGCTGTATGATTCCTTTCACCTCAAAGCTGGTACTTTTGCATGTGTCCGTTCCAATATTCCCTGTCAGAGGCTTGGTATTTTAGAATCTCCTCTCTTCGATCTTCTCTGGCTTAAAATCTTTCTACCTCATTCTGTCAAATTCATCTGTTATTTCTACCGTTCTCTCAACTCCACTAATCACTTGGATGCTCTTTGACTTCCTATCTTTGCAACTTGACTTTCTGCAGTCCAACTTTCTTAACAGTGAGGTCATTTTCCTTGATGATTTTAATGTTCACCACTCCAGCTGGCTTCTGTTTTCTAGTCACACCGACCCAGCTGGTCGAGATGTTGGGGCTTTTGCAATTACTAATGACCTTGCACAGATTGTTCATTTACTTACAAAAATACCGGACAATCCTAACCATACAGCCAACACGCTTGATCTTTTTCTCACAAACAACCCTTCTAAGTACACGGTTGAAGTGAGTGGTCCTTTAGGCACCTCAGATCACAACTTGGTGATTGTCTCTTCCCCAATGGAGCCTTTATCTCATGGCTATTTCCAATCTCGTGTTGTTTGGCATTACAAGAATGCAAAATGGGATGATCTGCAAGATTTCTTTTCTTTTTTTCCTTGGTCGGATTACTGTTTCAAAACTTCTGATATCAATGTTTGCTCAGATCGTGTCAGTGAAATTATTCTTGTAGGAATGGAATCCTTTATTCTACACTCTACTTTAAAATCTTGTTCTTTATCTAAACCTTGGTTTTCCCATAAATTTGCTAAGGCTGTTCAAGTGAAGAACATTGCATATCATAATTGGCTTGTTTCCAATTCTCCAGTTTCATTTTTTGCCTACACCAAAGCTCGCAACAGTTGTAAAGCAGTTATTAATCAGTCCAAACTAGAGTTTGAATAGGCTAAGAGTAGAAAACTTTCTTCTTGCCCTAATGGTAGCTGAGCATTCTGTTCCCTTGCCAAAGCTATTGACCGCAACTTTTGCCCATCTCTGCTCCCACCATCTGTCAAAACCAGATGGTTCTGTTGTCACTTCAGCCAAGGATAAAGCTGACCTGCTAGCATCCTATTTTTCTTCCAACTCGTGTTTTAATGATCTTGGTAAAACACCTCCCACCATTTCTAACACACTCCATTCAGTGCCTCCTGTGGTCTTCCGTCAAAAGGATGTCAGAAGGATTTTGACAAATCTTGATATTAAGAAAGCTCCAGGTCCTGATGGTATTTCTCCACTTGTTCTCAAAACCTGTGCTCCTGGACTTACTCCTGTTCTTTGCCGCATTTTTTTCACTTTCTTATTCCAAAAGTATTTTTCCTTCTTCTTGGAAATTTGCTCACATCCAGCCAGTTCCTAAAAAAGGGTGACAAATCCCTTCCATCCAATTATCGTCCCATTGCAATTACTTCTACTCTTTCTAAAGTAATGGTGAAATCAATTAACCGCCAACTCTTAAAATACCTAGAAAACTTCCGTTTGATTGACAATCGCCAGTATGGATTCTGTCATTGTCGATACACTCTTGATATTCTAGAGTTAACCATTTATGGACAAATTCATTGAAAAAATTCTGTGAAACAAGCAGTTGCTCTTGACATCTCAAAGGCTTTTGATCGTGTTTGGCATAAAGGTCTTCTAAACAAGCTTCCATTTTATGGTTTGCCAACTGTTTTTTGTAATTGATTATCCAGTTTCTCTCTGATCGCTTACTGAGGGTGATGATAGATGGCTCTTTGTCTTCTAACTTCTCCACTAATGCTGGTTTCCCCCAAGGTTCGGTTCTTTCCCCCCATTCTTTTCCTCTTGTATATTAATGATCTTGTTCCATTGACTGGAAATCCTATCTATAGTTTTGCTGATGACAGAACATTGCTTTTCACTTTCCATTTTGAGAAACCTTGTACTGCTCAGTCAGTTTCAACTTCTCAAATATCTGCTATCAATTCCTTAAATGTCGATCTCCAGGTAATTCTCCAGTGGCGCAAAGACAACTTAGTTGATTTCAATCTTTCTAAAACTCTGTCTTGTCTTATATCTCACAAAAAGGATTCTTCTGCTCCTATGCTTGTCTTTGGTGACACTCTGATTTCTAGGCAAGATGATATATCTCTTTTGGTAATTACCCTGACTTCTAATCTCTCTTGGCACAAGCACATTACAAATATTGCTTCCTCTGCATCTAAAAAACTTGGTTTTCTCTTTCGCTCTTGGCGTTACTTTTCTTCCAAACATCTGCTCACTCTGTATAAATTGCAAATCCGCCCTACCATGGAATATTGTTACCACATCTGGGGTGGTGCCCCCAAAACCTCTCTCAGGCTTCTTGATTCCATTCAGAAGAGGGCAGTTAGGTTAATTAATGACTCATCTCTAACAGAGTCTCTCCACTTGCTCCTAGACGTACTGTTTCTGCTGCTTGCGTTTTCTACAGATACTTCCATGGGCACTGTTCTTCTGAATTGGCTTCTATTATTCCCGCTCTCTCTTTCAAAACATTCCGAACACGTGCCACCACCAGCCAACATCCATTTACTGTCCAACTTCAAACTCACAGAACCAACTTTTCATCTTCTTCGTTTATTCATTCAACTGCTGTTTTTTTGGAACAACCTTCCTTCGTACTTATTTCCTGAAAATTACAGTCTACAGAAGTTCAAGTCTAATATCAACAAATATCTTCTTTCGTCTTTTGTCAACCTCCAACTGAAGCATGGTACCATGTACTATAGGTTCTAATACCTCTAGTGTTTGGCGTTTTCATAAAAAAAAATAAAAAAAAAGAAAATTTTAAATAAAAAATTTTTTAATTTTTTACATAATTTTTTTCATAATTTAGAACTTTTCCAGAACTGTATTAATTTTTAATCAGTTTCAATCTGATGAAACTTCTTTCTGCTCAAGCACTCGTAACAGGGATTGTTAGAAAATTTTTTATAATATTAATAAATTATTATACGCTACATCTAAATTATTTGCCAACATAAATGCAATTATATCATCTAATTTTATTTTTTCCATTTCAGAATAATCTAAAGTAAATGACTTAAGATTTAAATTTGGCGAGAACATCATCGACATTTGTTATTACGTCACATCTGTGAAAATCAGTAAGCAGTGATAGACAATTTATTTCATTATTCGAAACATGTCTTTTAGTAGAAAAATTTTTGGGATTTAAAATCTCAAACATTCTTTTTGATGACCTGAAAATTTTAAATCTGTCGGTATTAATGTTTCCAGAATGACATGTTTCAATTTTAAAATTTTCAGTGGGATCCCTTATTGAACAAAAACAGTTTTTTGTTCTTACTCTAAATTGCTGAAACTCAGGAGTTATATTGCATAATGCTGCAATTTGTTTTGATTCCTCTAAATTATTTGTGAATTTTTCGTCCCATCTAAGATTGCTCATTGATTTTCGGCAGGAAGATATAAGAGCGTCAGCAATGTATAAATTTATTGATGGAGACTGAAAATTTTGATAAAGCATTAGTTGTGTTTATAATTAATATCCACATTGATAATAATATGTAAAATTCAAATGTATCCATGTGTGATAGTATTCTGCACCCCAAAACCATTGCTTTTTCTGGTAAGTCAATTTCTCTATTTACACAACGTGTAACTGTAAATTGCCCGTAAGTTTTCTTTTGCTACGATAAAGCTAGATATCCTGCTAGACCACTGTGTTTCTGAAAGTCGTTTCAGTGTTAAAAAGTAAGACATACTATTGCAAAGCTCTTGTTCCTACTTCAGTATTTTCAAACGAGGCAGGGTGCTGTTTATAAAAGTATAAATGGCCTCGACTGTGGCAAAAAAATTTTTGGCTTTGATGCAACTTTGCACGGATTCAGTAACAATTAAATTTAAGTTATGCCTACAACAATGAATATACACAGCCGTCGGTACTATGTTTTTTATCCTATTTTGAAGACTGATTCCGTTGCCTGGAAGGATATGATGGAGCAAAATCTTAGCCTCTACAGTCTTAAATCTAAGCCTAAATCATTTAATGATTTCTGTACTAAATTGTAAAAATTCTCAATGTGCGAACTGGGAAGAGTCAAATTTTATTAATTGCTCTGTAACTGAATCTGTAGGACCAATATATCTTATGAAAGAGAAAATTGGTCCAATCTAGATATATCTAATGCGGAGTCTACAGTTGAACTGTAATATTTTGCGTTTTTAATTTCAGCAATAATCAACGTTAAAATTTTTCTTGTCCTAACAATTAAATGAAATCGTTTTGGATTTTGGTGGCTTACATGCTGTATTTCTTTGATTCTAAGATGCACTTTTTCCCCCTATAAATGGGGTGTATCTTAGAATCGATGGCGTCTTACAATCGCAGTTTTTTTTTTTTGAATTTTTCCGCACTTTGCACAGCGCCACACGTTTCGTTTTTACATGGAAACCCCGTCTCCAAGTTTGACCGTTATCGCATTCTCCAATTCCAATGGAGAAAAAAGTGGCGTGAGTGATTTCACAGGCTTTCGAAATGCGAGGCCACCGTTATTTCATTATAGTGGAGCTCACTCAGCGAAAACTAGGAAGTTTTGTTTGTATCTTCGAAAGTACAATACAAACGAAAGTAAGTGGAGTTACTGTATTTCGTTCATTTTGATCCCTTATTGCACTACAAAGCCGCATTGAAACGAAAAGTTGTGCATGCAAAAGAACATGGAAATAGAGCTGCGGGTTGACATTTTGACATTAGTGAAGTAAATGTTTATCATTGGAGAAATGATTGCAATTCCATATTTTCATTCAAAGCAACAACCAAGTGCTTTACAGGGCCTAAGAAAGGAAGATTTCCACAAGTCGTTGAAGCTGTGATATGTTTTGTAATGGAGACATGCACAAAAGGATTATCCATGCAATTGAAAGCTGGAGAAATTGCCAAGTCCCTTGGAATAGAGAAATTAATTTTTAAAGGCAGTCGTGGCTGGTGCGACAGATTCATGCGTCGTAGTGGATTTTTGTTATAGGATTATTATAGGTGCCAAACATCAATCTGTCAAAAAATTCCTTCAGACTTTCAACAGAAGCTGATTAACTTTCAGCAATAGGTGATGAAATTAAGGAAAAAAAGAAACTGAGTTTAGTCAAATTGGAAATCCTGATGAAACCCCGGTCTTCTTTGATATGCCTCACAATTACACCGTCAATGGCAAAGGTGCTAAAGAAATCAAGATTATAAGCATTGGCTATGAAAAGCAGCATATATGCTATGCATCACCTCTGATGGTCGAAAGTTGCCACCATATTTAATTTTAAATCGAAAAACCATACCAAAGAATGAAATTTTCCCCAAAGATGTTATTGTGCGTGCACAAAAAAATTGATGGATGTCAGCAGAGCTTATGGAAGACTGGCTAAATGTTGTGTGGAATAGACGTCTTAGAAGTCTTCGTAACCCACCCAGCATGCTAGTACTTGATGCATTTCATGGACATTTGTCCGAATGGGTCAAAAATAAAATCATGCAAAAATGTGGTGACTTGGTTGTGATTCCTGGTGGCATGACTAGCCAATGCAGCCACCACTTGATGTTTCAGTCAACAAACCATTTAAAGATTACTTGAGAAAGGAATACGATTTCTGGCTGTTGACCGACAACCTTCCGTGACACCTTCCGGAAAAATTAAGAAAGTGCTGGCATCAAAATTGGCAGAATGGGTATCAACAGCTTGGAAGCTGATCCCAGAAAGAATAGTCAGCACCCATTTAAAAAATGTTGCATCACCAAAGCTCTTGATGGCTCAGAAGATGATATATTGAAGATGATATATCAGAAGATGGATAATGAAGATAATGACGGTTCAGAAGAATCTGACCCCTGAATGTGAAGTAGACTCTGATATTGATTCAGATGCAGATATCGATGGCTCAGAAGATTCAGAAGGAAGTGACGAATAACATACCTACTGATAAATACTGGTATTATTGTTGTTAGTAAATTGAATTCAATTTTAATAAAAATATTTGTTAGATTTATTTATTATTTATTTTTTTCTTAGAATCAAAGCTTTTTTCCTGAAATTAAGGTGCGTCTTACAATCAATGGCATCTTAGAATCGAAGAAATACGGTATGTTTCATTGCATTTACACTGTTACAAATGATTTGCAAGATCTGTATCATAATAGTTTTAGAAATTTTAGAAATAGAAATTTTACTAGTTCTAAGAAATGTCCTTCATTTTCCCTACTTGTAGATTTTCCTCCATGTTCATAATTTCTCCTTAACGGCAAACATTGACTTGTAAAAAAAAGCACACAATTTAAAAGAGAGCATACTATATACGCCTATCAGTTGCAATTTGATTTCTTTTTTCCCATTGTACTAAATTTATTACAGAACTTTGGGTTTTTCGGTCTTAATTTGACCATACACATTTTTTAAATGCTTTTTTTGTGAATCTCTGATTTCTCACGTTGTTTTTGTTTATCTGTCATTTTTTTAAAATTTGTAAATCCACTGTTATTTATGTCTGACCATGTTTTATTGTAGTGTTTATTATTTATATCGTTCAAAAATTTAAATGTTTTACAATTGTGATGATAAGATTTCGCGATGATATTTTGCAAGAATAAAAGCAGAACATTATGCCAGAAAGCAGGTAGTAATATTATGCAAAAATAAAATGCAAGATTTTGTTCAGTCTTTTAAGTAGTGTAAGTAAGCAAGTTTCGATCAAATCGTTCAAAAATTTAAACAGTTTTTTACTCTAGTGCTGCCATAGATGTTTTCGCATAAAATAAAACATTTTTCTGGCATTCAGGGTACACTCTGCTTTTCATAATGTTATCATTGTAAAAATAATGTCTTCTTGAAAAGTTATCAAATTTAAAATACTGATCTTTGATTCCTGGCTGGTAGGGTCCATAATCCAAAACGTTCTTTATTAAATTTGGGATGAAATTACATAGATACCAAAAATGTTTCAATTATTTTCCTAACTGATTTTTCATTATGATATTTTTTGTAAAATTTTGGTCCAGGAGCACCGAATAATATTGGGAAGCCCCTGGTTCAAAAACCTTAATCCTGCTGTGAGTCTACCACTTAAAATAATTATTAAATTATATACGTACCTTTGTAGTACAATGAGTCCTTGTATAGCATGATAGTTGTGTTCCTAGAAAGCCTCGTGCAATATAAATAACCCCAATAGGAAAAATAGGTGCCGACCACCCAAGATTGAACACACATTTGTAACCAAATCATTACCAAACACAATAAATAATTGTAATAAAATACGTAAGTATTTTATTACGACTATTACGTAATAAAATATTGCTATTTTATGACAGCGGTTCCATATCTTTCAATTCTTTGTGTCTTGATCTAATGGATTTTATTACACATTGAGTTGTTCCTGCTATGAAAGTTGTTTTTATTTTCTCTGTATTCTTTCTAATTTTGGGTGTTTCCTCCTTTAGGCCTGTAGCACGTGCAATATCGCATGTTCTTTCATTTTGCTCAAAGTGTTTCACAATTTCATATTTTTTCTCTAACAGAGGCAGACTGGCCATTAGCCTTACCGGAGAAACCCCGGTGGGCGGGAGGCCAGAAGTGTGATTTTGGCCATAAACGCTAGTATGAGGCCGCTACAAATTTTCCCAGGTAAGAATTTTTGAACCATCTGCCTCTGTCTATCAATATTGCTTTTTATTTTCTCTCTGAATCTGTAGTGTCTTCACCAGGGCTCTTCCTCTTCATACCTTTTAAGTATTTTACTGATTTTTAGGGAATAAAGCACAATTACAAAATGAGGAGGCACGCTTGATACACATAAACAAAGCTGCGCAACTGAATAAACAACACCGTAAAGGCAGAGACAGATTAACACCTCACTAGCTCACATTTCTGGAGATCACTACCATAAAACAATAAAAACAATTTTCAGTTGCGTTTCAGCTAGTGGAATCTGTTATAAACTGGTAGTACACTCGATCTAATTGCATTTGCAATAATACCGATAGCTGGAATTGTGTGGGTTTTTATGTTATTATGGTGAAATGTGTTTCCCCTTCACTGATATAAAAAACATAAATACATTTTCAGAATCTTCTCTTCGTTGCTATCGTGCTGCGTTCAGTTGGAGTGATTCCGTGTTCGACTGCCATTTCTTGTAAACGCAAAGACGAATCGTGCATAAGCTAATTCAGTTCGTGTTATACACAATATCGTTCCCCTATTTATAAATCGTATATGATCGAATTCGTGTAGTGTAAACACATGTTATATGAGGACTGACTGTATATCCTTTTCATTATTGTGACACTATACAAGATGTTAAAAAACAAAACAAAACACACAACTTGAGAATGTTTGTCAGCTGGCTACTTGCACTGGCTGCAGTTGCCAGATGCCTTAGGATCATTGTACATACATTGTGTCATACAGCCAGTGGCATAACTAAAATCCATAATTGGCTGAATTTTTTTTTTTTTACTTCCCACTCATGTATATTGATTTATTATATATAGTACAGGTAGTTCTCGACTTTACGAGTTAATTCGTTCCTAGCACGTGCACTTGTAAAGCGGGAATTTATTTCATATAGACATAAGGTTAAAAATAGGGGTTACGTTCTCAACTATGAAATTAGTTAGCTAATTAGTTTGTTTAAACAATAATTGATTTATCTAAAGAAATGAAAACATAGCCTGTAAAATCAAGCAAATTATAATAATAGAGAAATTAATTACGACTTACAAATGTTAAAGAATGTTTATTCTTCATCATCATCATCGTCGACTAAATGCACACTCGTTGATCACTCATTATTGGCTCAGCACTCGTTGGCTTGTTGCACAAGGAGTCATCTTCAGAAATATTTCAAGAGGCATTTTTTTCCAAGATAATCTCTTTTAATTATAAATTTCACAATTTTTTTTTTTTTTTTTTTTTTTTTTTTTTTATGAAAACCCCAAACACGAAAGGTATCAAAACCTATAGTACTTAGTACCGTGCATGGGTTGAAGGAGAAATATGGGGGGAAGGGGATACCGGAAACTTTGCTCTAGAGACTAAACATGGGTTTCACCACTTCAAGCCTCCAATAAACAAAGTGGTGGTATTTCACTGGTCGATGAAAGTCATCTACCACCTTCTAAAATTGCATGCATAAGCATTTTTTAACGGCACACAAATTGCAACTAACACGATTCGCATGGAGTAACAAGTTTATGAAGCTTAAAAAAAAAAAGAAATGAAGAGAAGATTCTGAAAAATTATTTATGTTTTTTATACGATTGAAGATTTCAGTAAAGGGGAAATGCGTTTCATGCTAATAACGTAAAAAACCACACAATTCCAGCTATCAGTATTTTTGCAAATTCAAGAAGATCGAGTTTACTACTCATTTATAATTGCTTGCAGTAACATAAAATGCCCAATAAACCAGAAAGTGCAAATTGTTTTTATTGTTTTATGGTCGTGACCTCCAGAAATGTGCTTTAGAAAAATGTCACAAAGGCGTTTAACATTTGATTCTTATAACAGAACATAAGATAACGACGAAAGTGTAGTGCATTTTAATGATTTGAATTTTGGTAACTAATATAATTTACAAACCATGCTCCACGACCTTTTATATGGCCTTAAGGTCACGCTCGTGACCTTAAAAATGACATTTTAGAGAGATAAATAGCTCAGTTATACAGCGAAAGTTTCAACATCCAAGATCTTGAAACGAATTACCAAAAAAACATGTTATTGAGCTCACATTACGATATTTTAACGATACGATTGTGTCTCTGGAATGGATTAATATCGTAAAGTTGGGTACATTGTATTGTATAGCTACACACGTAGTTTGAAATGCAGTATTTATGAATGTTTAACATTAAATTTTAGCAATTAATGTTCATATTTTCTATTTTGTTGATACTTGATACTTGGGAAAAAAAACTCGTGAACCCGAGAACTCGTAAAGCGAGAACTGCCTGCATTTGCCATTTGAAGGGCATTCTTCAAGGAACTTTGCAACAAATTTTCCCACCACAAACGAAAATAGAACAGATACATATAAAATGTGTTATTCATGGCTAGCAACAAAGTCAGGGTCCTGTTAGCTGTACAGAAACAAAGCAGTAGACAAGGATAGAATGTTGTTGTGAAAATGGCAAATGAACCTCAAAACCATAAATTTAATGAAACTGCATGCTTTGGAGTGACTGAAATAGATGCTTTACGCTGCCTGGTCATTTAACGCTTCTCTGAACACCACAGGATAAACGCTAATTAGAGGAAGGGGTGCGTCCCAATGCAATGGTCAGTTTCAGAACATCATCAATATATGCGAAGATCAAAGGGTCTGCAATATAGATGTGCCCCCGGTTAGCACAGTAATATCTCATTCATGGTCTTTTTTTTTCATTTCAGACAAAATGAGCAGCACACAGACCTCTACCACTTGTAAAAATTATAATCCTTTCCAAAAGAACATAGAAAAACATCAGAAATATGATACTCAGGAGAAATCGTGTAGGAAGCGAGCTTATTGCTAGAGGCTAGTTGGGATGGGCATCACTATTGTAGCGTAGTGGTGCAAGTGTGTTAATGATTGTTAAAGACAATGTATGCCACGTAATTTAATTGTAAAAACAATGAATTGCAGATATAAAAGTTACTATTTTTAAAAACATTGAATAAGTGCTTAAGTAAGTTGTACAAAGTATATCACAGTATTACTTTTCTAAAAAAAGCACCACAATACAAGATTTCGGCATCAGGGGGTACAATATACCTGCTGACCCTACCCTGGCTATGCCACTGGACTGATATAAAAATCTGCTGCTTTAAGAGAGGATATTGGCATTTAAAGCAGGTTTCAGTGTATACCAAAATAATTTTGCAGAGTATGACCCAGTTGCTAAAAATTCCAAATGTCTATAACAGGTAATAGAAGTGTGGCTGTTAAATAATGAGACTGTTATAATAAAATAAATATAAAGAAATATTTTGTATCTTACAAGTTTATCCCCCTTCAAAATATTGTCTTGGGCTAGCACACACTGTTCCATACATTTCTTCTGAGCTTCCAGGAACATTTCTGGAAGTAATTTTCTGTAAGCACTTTTTAACACTTTTATTGTTTTTCCTGAATGTCTTTCTTAGGCATGAACTTCTGATATTCCGCCTTAGCTTGCCTTTTCATAACTTTATTGCAGACATGGTTGTACTTAACGTAGCTTTCCATGTCGCCTGTTAATTTATAATCATCCCTTGTTATTTTTCTTTTCTGCTCATAGTCTCATCATATCATTTGACATTCATTTAGGTCTAAATGGACATCAGTTGAACATGATGATGACCTATACTTCTGAATGCCAGGTTTTGTTTGTAATTGTGATTTTCTCTTTTTTTGTTTTTTTATTTATAGAATGAGTTATTATATATCAATGTTGTTTTATTATAATGTTACAATTCACATTTTGATGATTGATTTAATTAATGCCTTTTGTCATATAGGTGATATTTCATTTGTTAATGCAAAATGTTAGAAGGTTTGGCTGCATGGGTTCTTAATACTTACATAGGAAGTTATTTGGAAAATGTGAACACTGATCAACTTTCTATTGGACTTCTCCAAGGTATATGGTATTCATATAATATATTTTGAATTATTGAGAGTAGTCAAACTATTTCTCAGTGGTAAATTATGCAGTTGCTTCACTTTTACTGTTAAAAATGTAATAAATATATATGTAATTTAAATCTTTAATTATCATACATAAACTTAATTTAATCTTTTTGACAGGAATATGAGAATTATTTTGACCCCCATTTGTTTCTGCACCTTTCAAGAAAAAATTTACCCCATTTTTGCCATTAAAAATTCAAAAAATCTGTATTGAGGAGGACTAAAATGATCTTTGTGCTAAGAATTTTTGCACGCCTGCTAGCAAATTAAGTTGTAAATCACCAAAGGCTAGGATATATGAAAGGTCAGTCACTTCCAGTTTTATGTTAGGTCCCAATCTTTCCTTTTCACTGTTTGAGTGTTGGTATATTATACTGCCATCTTATTGGTATATTATATTATACTGCCATTATTATTATAAAAAAACCAAAACAAATTAATCTTTTGTTAATATTATTATTATTATTCCACCCTGTGATGAGTACTGCTACCAAGTGCATGGAGTGATTTCTTGTGTCCAGTTACTATTATTACTGTTGGTCAAGGGCCTCTATAACTGCCCTATAGGTGTTCAGGATTGTGGCCTTCTGGCGTTTCATGTAAGTGTTCTCTGGGAGGGCCTATTGCTTCTAGGTTCTTATGTAGTGGCACCGTGTCTGTAGTTGATGCAGTGATTGGGATGATCATTACTTGTTTCATATGGCATGTATCCTTGACTTCCTTTCTAATTCTGAGTACTTCCATATCTTTTCCTTGTGTGTTTTCTATAGGTTGCTGGTGTTGAGCACCCCTATGTTCATCTGGTAGGCAGCCATTTCCTTCTTGTCAGTGAGGGATAGTCTGTTTCTTGTCCATTATTATGGCATGGTCTCAGTATAGTCTGTGAGTAGAGGTCTCTAGTAGGGCCTGAGTCTCTTGTAATACTGTAAACTTTCTTTGATCATGTGATATTTTTGCGATAGCTTCTGATGTATTATCCTGGCTATCTGGTCATGTTTTTGAGTGTGCTCCATCTTGGTGATCACCTTGCATCCTGCGGTGATGTGCTGGATGGTTTCTGGTGCCAGGTGGCATCAATGACGTGTCATCTATTACTCTGGGATCCTTTGCAATGTATTTCCTGTAGTTCCTGGTGTTGATTACCTGATTTTGGATGGCAAGCATGAATCCCTTGGTCTAGGGGAAGAGCTTTCCTTTTGTGAGCCAAGTGTTGGACGCCATCTTTGTGTAGCCTTCATGGTCACTGTAGTGTTTGTCACAGAGTGTCTTCTTTGCCCATCTTTCTGTCATTGATTCTATTGTCTGTGTGAGTGTGGTTTTCTTGTTCAGGTAGAGAGTTGTGCTGTTTGTTATGGCTTAGTAAATTTGTACTGTTTTCCTGGAAGTAATCCTTCCAGTTTTTAATTCGCTTCTCTTGTTCATTAAGGTCAGTCAATCCCTTCCCTCGTTTTACACTAGCTTTTGTCAGTCTCTCAATGATCAACTTGGGGTGGTGTTGATGGCTCTTGGTGGTCATTATCCTGGTTGATCTCATAATCCTTTTCAGCTTGGTATGTCCAGTCTACGATCCTAAAGGAGTATGTTGGGATGAGGACAGCATAAGTGTTTCTGACTGTGATCATGTTCCCCCAATTCAGGCTTTGATTTTAGCTTCTCCGTTTCCCTGGTGTTTTTCAGTCAGGTGAGCTTTGGTCTCTTTGTGTTCTAATTGGTGGACCTGTATCTCCTGATATATATGTATGTCTCTCCATCTGTTATGACTTCAATCTCTTCACCAGTCTTCAGCTGGTAATTTTGTCTTACTTCGATGTAATCCATGTGTCTTGCATTTGTGTAGGCCAAATTGCATCCTGATGTCATTTTTGAACTCTGGTGATGTGTAGTAGCTGTTGAAGTTGATTCTGAGTTGCGGAATAGAGTGCAATATCATCCATGTACATCGGGTGAGGGAGGTTGTACAGGTTCTTGCTTCCTTGTTTTAAGGTATATCTGTACTTGCTGTTATTGAGCACTTTGGACAGTGGGTTAAGTGCTAGACAGAACCATAGTGAGCTCAGGACATCTCCCTGGAAAATTTCTATTCTGATGGGGATCAGCCTTGTTGCGAATGTTCTTGACCTTGATGATGATCCTCCATTTTGCTACGGTTGCTTCTAGGAAGGGTATCAATGTCAGGTTGACTTTGTATATCTTCAGTGTTTCTGTTAGCCAGCTGTGGGGCATGGAGTCGAAGACCTTGCATTAGTCAATGTAGGCCACACACAGGTTGCAACGCTTCTTGTAGGCTTGCTCCATAACTGCACCGTCAATGGTCAATTGCTCATCTGCTTACAACCTTTTTGCTGCTCAGCTATGATGTTCTGTCTCAATTATTGTTGTTGCTCTTATATTATTTCTCCCTGATTGGTGGATTCCACTCCGTGACGGGTAGTGCTACCAAGTACACAGGGTAGTTGTAATGTCTGGTGTTACTGTTGGTCGGGGAAATCTCTGACTATCCTACAGGTGTTCGGGATTGCGACTTTCTGGAGTTCCTTGTAGGTGTTCTCTGGGAGACCTATTGCTGCTAGGCTGCTCTGTTAGAGTCTTTGGCACCATACTGGTGGTTGACATGATGATCGGGATGGTCGATACTTGTAGACTTGCTCCAATATTATTATTATTATTGCTCTTAGTAAAAAATTCAGAGGTACTGGGCTCAGTAACTTCCATGATTTTTTTAATATATTAAAAAAGTAAGAGATTACCTCAATCTTTTTCGTGGAAGGCTTCCAGTCAATTCTCTCCCAAATGTGACGAATAAAATAAGATGAAAAAAAAATGAATCAGTGAATTCCCTCACTCATAGAGATATGACCAAATCCGATGCGCAACGGAGTTGAAAGCCGAGAGCCTCAACCCGACCCCGAAACATCAAACTACCGCAGCAAGACCATGAGTGCGAGAAGACATTGTGTCAGAAGAAATAAAACTGCTTCTGATGATAAATAATTAAAATCGCTATTAACATCACAATTAAAAAAATTAAAAACACGATTAAAATTAAAAGGATTAAAAGTTACAATTTGGATGAATACTCAAATTAAACAAAATGCACAGCTGCTTCCCTTCCTTAAGCAGACCACGCTTTTCGTGTGATTGCCGTGTTCACAGGATGGGAATATCGTGAAGTGTTTGTGTGTGTATTTGACTCTGAAATAGAGAGATTATTTATATTTCAATTTATTTAAAATGGTCACATGTGCAAAAAAGACCAGAAATCCGAAATTAGGTAAGGCCGTCGCACATTGATAGAAATTTTGTGTAGTTTCATTTCAAGTGTTTCAGCGATCAGTAATTTTATGTAACTGTGTTGTATATTTAAAATTACTGCTTCGTTGAAGAGGAATACGTGACCATCATTAACTGTATGAAAGGCCAACTCCGATGCGTATGACGTGCGAACGGAAGCAGCATGTTGCTTGACACGTAAATCTAAAGTATAATGAGTGGAACCCTCGTACGATGAATCACACTGACTACATGAAATCTTGTACACAAGATTGTTTACCTGAGCCGAGCAAGAAGGAAGAATTGTGTGATTTTTTTTAATATATTGTGGAGCTTCTGCATGGGCCTGGCTATAATTTTGAATTCGGTATTTCTAAAGAGTTTAAGTTGCCTGTACCATTGTTCAATATATGGTATGGAAATAAAGTGTTTTATTGGTTTTATTAATGGGTATCATATTTGCTGTTTTATTTTTAGTCTGTAACCTGATTTGATTTATAACGGAGTGAGGATAGCCTCTATTTAAAAACCTGTCGGATAGTGTAACAATTTCTAAGTGTAAGGTGGGTTCAGACGTAGAATATTTATAAGCGTTAAATATAATAGATCTCTTATATGTGAAAGATAACTCCGGTAATGCAGGTACATCCCCGAATTGGTGGGTTTTCGGTAAATGCTAAATTGGATTTTTTGCATGTCATGTGTGAGAGTGGAATTTAAGAAATTCAGGGCTTTTGTTTCTATCTGTTCCTACTCAAATGTAAAATGTAGTCTCGTGTGAATATTATTGAATACCTGTAGGATGTCCTGAGTGGTGTTGTGATCTGTTATAACAAGTATATCATCAATATATCTCCCATAGTAAGTAATGTGGGGAAGAAACGGTGTTAAATGAATGTCCTAGGTATTGGCAAGATAGATTTCTGCTATAAAACTGCTCGTGTTCAAACCATCGGTAAACCGAAAACCTGTTTGTATATAGTAAACGCAAAATAGTTGGCTTCGAGAAGCCAACTATTTCGCGTTTAATACACACTAAATCACCCAAAATTTCTTTTTTTTGAGTAATTTAGTTAAACAAAGATTTATCACGATAGAATCTTTGTTTAACAGTTCCCAAACTACATCGAGAGCGTAGTCCACATTTACATTGGTGTACAAAGAGGTAACATCTAACGAAAATAATTTATCATGAACGCCAAGTGTAATATTTTTAATACTATTAAATAAAGTGTCACAATTTTTTATGCCAAACCTTATCAACTGTCTAAATGGTTTAATGATGTTGTACAAGTGAGCCACTAAGTGTGAAAATGCTGAATTTTTATATGATACAATAGGACGTACGGGAAAACCGGGTTTGTGAAGTTTAACCTGTCCAAAAAAGTACATTAATTCATTTTTTTCATCTTATTTTATTTGTCAAAGTGTCGAAGTTTGCAGATGATACAAAGGTTGGCAGGGTTGTTAATGGCAGTGTGCTACTGCAACAGGATCTAGAAAATTTGGGCAGATGGGCTAAGAAGTGGCAACTGAAGTTTAACCTTGGAAAATGAAAGTAGTGCGTATGAGTAGAAGTAACCCCAGAGAAACGTACCAACTGTGTGGTACTACACTTAAGGTGGTAGAAAATGAAAAAGACCTGGGAGTAATTGTGCAATCAGATATGAAGTTTTCTGGGCAATGCTGACAGGCTGCCAGGGCAGGTCATGGGGTTTTGTCAATGATATATAGGAATTTTGCTAGCAGTGAAAAGGAGGGATTGTCCCTCTGTATAAGGCAATGGTCAGGCCACACCTTGAGTACTGCATACAGGTCTGGAGGTCTCATTTTAGGAAGGATGTAGATTTTCTTGAGCGTGTACAGAGAAGGGCAACAAGATTGGTGAGGGGAATGAAGGGATCCTCTTACCAAGAGAGGCTTAAGTTCTGCAAATTGCAATGGCTGGAGACTAGGCACCTGTGCAGTGATCTGAT